>NC_091067.1:86985436-87288768 GCF_000393655.2 Nicotiana sylvestris
CACTAACCCATAAACAATTAGGCCCTAAAATTAAAGACTCGTTAAATACCCACACTAGGATTGGGTCACAACCCTAGCTAATGGGTTTAGCTACTCATAATCAAGGTAAAAATCAAAGATGGAGATGAAATATAAGCCATAAAAGTTGATTACAAGAATAAAATCTAAGATCAATAACTAAAACTGCTCTAAAATTACTCTAAGTGGTAAAATACGGCTGTTCACGAGCTCCTCCAAGCAAAAGATAACCTAAAAATGTGAAAAAGATCTATTTATACACAACTAAAATTACTGGACAAAAATACCCCTACGGAGGTTCCGCTGTCAGCGAAATAATTGGCACTTCAGCGCATTGACTTTCGCAGCCGCACAAAAGCAGGAACACACCGCGTTTATTCTCTTTTGTGCTTGGTCTGAACTTGATTCCGTGGGGAGCGTAAAAGCTATTGCCTCAGTGTTAGCATCAACCACAGCCGCGCAATTTGGACACGGACCGCACTCCTTAGTTAAGCTCATTTTGCAGGGTCTCTGAACTTTGATTGACGCTCTCAGCGGAATTTGCACCGCATCCATGTCAGGTATTCTGCGGCCGCGCTATTTCGTCGCGGTCAGCAGTCCTTGTCTGCATCCAAAACACCTTCTCTGAACCTCAATTCCGCAGACCGCGTAATTGTGACTGCCTCAGCTGTGAAACTTTCGCGGCCGCTCTTTTCCTTCGCGGTCAGCGCTTTTATCTCATCTTTGAACTTGTGCTGATTTAACTCCTCTATGAGCTGGTTATGACATTCTTGCCTCATTTTGACCAAACCCTGTAGACAAGCACAATAAGTCAATTTTCGGGAATACTTTCACACATTTTTTATCCAAAACTTAAGCAAAAGAGAGCATAAGAAAGGCTAGAATCCATAGTTATTAACCAGCAACGCAGAGTCATCAACTATTCTCCAAAGTCTAAAATCAGTCTGTAGCCTATTCGATACTCACCCGAGCCCCTCGAGCCATAAACCAAACATGCATGCAAATGTAATAACATCATACAAACTCACTTGTGAGATCAAAATACCAAAATAACACATAAAACTATAAATCAGACATCAAAATGTATGAAATTTTCGAAAAAATTCAAGAACTTGAAATTCTATAACCAGTCTGAATCACGTCAAATCAACTCCGCATTACACCAAATTTTGCAGAAAAGTCATAAATAGTAAAATGAACCTATTCCAAGTTACAGACCAAAATCCAAACCCGGTATCAACAAAGTCAACCTACGATCAAACTTAGGAATTCTTAAAGCCTTCAAATTACTATTTTTCAACAATTCACATTAAATTAAGTTAGGGACTTCCGAATTTGACTACGGATATATGCCCAAGTCCCAAATCACGATACAGACCCGCTGGGACCACCAAAACTCTTATCCGAGTTCGTTTACCCAAAAACTTGACCATAGTCAACTCAAATTAGTTTTAAGGCAAAATTTCACATTTTTAAAACTTTTTTTACATAAAATATTTCCGGAACAAGTTATGGATTGCGCGTGTAAATCAAGGAGTACTGAATGGAGCTAGTTGAGATCTCGAAAGAACTAAAGGCTAGAACTCGAAATGACATATCGGGTCATCACATTCTCCACCTCTAAAATAAATGTTCGTCCTCGAACGGACATAGAAAAGTACCTGGACTGGTGAAAAGGTGTAGGTATCTACTCCGCATATTCGACTCGGACTCCCACATGGCTGCCTCGATTGGCTGACCTCACCACTACACTTGAACTGAAAGATAAATCTTACACCTCAACTTCCGGACTTGCCGGGCTAGAATGGCCACTGGCTCCTTCTCATAAGTCAAATCCTTGGCAATTGGACAGAGTTGAAATCTAAATCATGGGACAGATCATCTTGATACTTTCGGAGCATGTACACATGGAACACTAGATGGACTACTGATAAACTAGGTGGCAATTCCAGTTTGTAGGCCACCTCCCCCACTCTCTCAAGAATCTCAAAGGGTTCGATATACCTATGGCTCTACTTGCCCTTCTTTCTGAATATCATGACACCCTTCATAGGTGAAACTCGGAGCAATACTCTCTCTCCAACCATGAATGTAACATCACAAACTCTCCGATCGGCATAACTCTTCTACCTAGACTGAGCTGGGCAAAATCAATCCTAAATCATCTTGACCTTTTCCAAGGCAACCTGAACCAAATTGGTACGCAATAATCGAGCCTCTCCCAGCTCGAACCACCAAACTGGCAAACGGTGCTGCCTCCCGTATAATGCCACATAGGGAGCCATCTGAATACTCGACTAGTAGCTGTTGTTATAGCCAAACTCCGCAAACGGCAAGAACTGATCCCAAGAACCCCGAAATTCATAACACAAGCGCGAAGCATATCCTCGAATATCTGAATGGTGCGCTCAGACTGTCCGTCCATCTGGGGTGAAATGTTGTACTCAACTCAACCCATGTGTCTAAATCGCGTTGTACGTCCCTCCAAAAGTGTGAGGTGCACTACATAACTCAATCAGAAATGATGGACACTGGCATACAGTGAAGACGGACGATCTCACGGATGTAGTTCTCAACTAACCACTCTGAAGAATAGGTAAGTGCCACTAGAATGAAATGTACCAACATGGTTAACCTGTCCACAACAACCCACACTGCATCAAATTTCTTCTGAGTCAGTGGAAGCCCAACAACGAAATCCATGGTAATACGCTCCTAATTCCTCTCAAGAATCTCAAGCCTCTAAAGCAATCCACTAGGCCTTTGATGCTCATACTTTACTTGTTGACAATTCAAACACTAAGCTACATATGCAACTATATCTTTCTTCGTTCTTCTCCACCAATAATGTTATCGCGAATCCTGATACATCTTGGTGGCACCCGGATAGATGGAATACCACGAACTGTGGGCCTCCTCAAGAATCAACTCACGATGCCCATCCACATTGGGTACACAAATCTAACCATACATCCGCAACACCCCATCATCTTTAACTGTAACTTGATTGGCACCACTATGTTGCACTGTGTCCTTAAGGGAAGAAAATAGGGGTAATCATATGGATACTCTCTAATGTGCTCATACAAAAAACACCGAGAGACTGTGTAAGCTAGAACATGACTGGGCTCCAAAATATCTAACCTCACGAACTGATTGGCCAAAGCCTGAACATCTGATGCTAGCAGCCTCTCCCTAACTGGAATATACGCAAGTCTACCCATAGTCGTAGCCTTTCTACTCAAAGAATCGACCATCACATCGGCCTTCCCAGGATGATATAAAATGGTGATATAATAGTCTTTTAACAGCTCCAACCATCTCCATTGCCTCAAGTTGAAATCTTTTTTCTTGAACAAATACTGTAGACTCCAATGATCCGTGAACACTTCACACGATACGCCGTAGAGGTAATGCCTCCAAATCTTCAGTGTATGAACAATGGCTGCAAACACTAGGTCATGAATATGGTAATTCTTCTCATGAACTTTCAACTGTTGTGACATGTATGCAATCACCCTTCCATCCTGCATCAATACTGCACCGAGCCCAATACGAGATGCATCACAATACACTATGTACGATCTTGAACTTATGGGTAATACCAAAACTGGAGCTATAATCAAGGCAGTCTTGAGCTTCTAGAAGCTCAACTTACACTCATCCGAACACTAGAATGGAGCACCCTTCTGGGTCAATCTAGTCAATGGGGCTTCTATGGATGAAAACCCCTCCACGAACCGGTGATAATAACCCGCCAAACATAGGAAGCTCCTAATCTCTATAGCTAAAGTAATTCTAGGCCAGTTCTGAACAGCCTCAATCTTCTTAGGATCCACATTAATGCCCTCTACAGATACAACATGCCCCAAAGAGTCGACTGAGTCCAACCAAAACTCACACTTTGAACACTTAGCATATAACTGACTATCTCTCGGAGTCTGAAGTACAACTCTAACATGTTGCTCATGTTCCTCTCGACTGCGGGAGTAGATCATGATATCATCATTGAATACGATCACAAATGAATCCAACTAGGGACAAATGACTATCTCTCGGAGTCTAAAATACAACTCTAAGATGTTGCTGATGCGCCTATCGACTGCGGGAGTAGATCATGATATCATCAATGAATACGATCACAAATGAATCAAAGTAGGGATTGAATACCCGGTTCATCAAATCCATGAATACTTCTGGGGCATTTGTCAACCCAAATGCTATCACTAGGAATTCATAATGCCTATACGGAGTCTGGAAAGCTATCTTAGGGATATCAAATGCCCTAATCTTCAACTAACAGTAGACAGATCGCAAATCAATCTTCGAAAATACTTTGGCACCCTGAAGCTAATCAAATAAGTCACCAATCATCGGTAATGGATACTTGTTCTTGATAGTCACATTGTTCAACTATCGATAGTCTATACACATCTCATCAAGCCATTATTCTTCTTCACGAACAACATAGGAGGCGAGACACTAGGTCTAATGAATCCTTTATCAAGAAATCTTGCAACTGCTCCTTCATTTCCTTCAACTCAGGTGGCGCCATACGATATGGTGGAATAAAAATAGGCTGAGTGCCTAGAACTAAATCAATACAGAAGTCAATATCCCTGTTGGGTGGCATCCCCAGTGGATCGACAGGAAAAACCTCTAGAAACTCATGCATAACTGAATCCATGGAAGGAACCTCCGCACTCAAATCACAAATATAGAAGAATATGCTAGATACCCCTTCTCGACCATATTTTGAGCCTTCACATAAGAAATAACCTTACTAGTGGAATGGACAAGAGTCCTCCTCCACTCTAATTGGGGCAACCCGGGCATGGCCAAGGTCACCGTCTTGCATGATAAGGTGACATCCCATATATACCCAAGATAACATCAAAGTCCACCATATCAAGAAGTCAGAGATCTACACTAGTCTTAAGGATCCCGATAGAAACCACACACAAGCGATAAACGCAATCTACAACAATAGAATCTCCTACAGCAATGGACACATATACAAGAGAACTTAAAAAATGACGAGGCATAATTAGATAGGAAGCAAAATAGGATGACACATAGGAATAAGTAGAGCCCGGATCAAATAGAATTGAAGCATCTCTATGGCAAACTGGAATAATACTTGTGATAATGGCATCAGATGAGTCGGCCACAAGTCTAGCTGGGAATGCATAAAATCAGGGCTAGGCCCCACCACCCTAACATCCATCTCTCAAACGGTCTCTAGCTAGCTGGCCTCCACCTTTAACCGCCTAACCTCCACCTCTAACAGCCTGACACTTACCTATTGCTGGTTGAGCAGGAAGTGAAGCAACCGGTGCCAGAAACATGACACGAGAACTCTATTGTGGCACGCTGCTCAAAAATCTCAGACAGAACCTCTTGATATGACTAGTACCCCCACACTCAAAGCACCTATCATGTTGTTGTGGCTGCTGAAGCTGAAACTGACTCGAAAGGCAAGATAACCTCAGTGGTAGCTTTAGATCGGAGGCGCACTAATATGAGCTGATGGTATACTATAGGTTGGCTGGCCAAAATTGAGATACATAAGGGCCATGACTACCCGAAGCACTATGGGATACCTGAAACGCTAACTGAAATGGCCTAGGAGGATGGCCTCTACCGAAAGTACCCCTACCTCTAGATGAGGCACCATCGAAACCATCGGAATAAGGAGGCTTCTTATCAAACACTAGCCCCCTCTCCTAACCACGAACCATCTCGATTCATCTAACAATATCCACGGCCATCTGAAAAGAGATATCATCTTCAGTCTCCTTGGCCATCTGTAGCCTAATACTAAAAGTGAGCCCATCAGTGATTCTCCTCACTCTCTCCCTATCATTGGGGAGTAAAGCAATGGAATGACAAGCTATGTCTACAAATCGAGTCTTATACTGGGTAACAGTCATACTACCCTGCTGAAGATTGTTGGTTCCCCAAGTACATGCAAGTATACGTGGCCATCAAGTAATAAAGTGATACAAAAGTCAGATGTCGACCCCATAGAGACTTAGATTATTCGTTAACTAAGCAAACTAAAATTAAATAATTGTCCAAGATAATCAAAAATATTGTTTATCTACTAAACATCTCTTGCAAATATTGAACCAGTAATTAGCTAATTTATTAGAGATGTAAATGGGTGTTTTGGATTTTTCTCAGAGGAGATAAAGATTCCAGGGTTGTGGTCGGTTTGTCAATCCTATTGGGTTCGAAATTACACATATTAATCCACATTACCTATGATTGCTAGTTGACTGGATCGTTTATATAAATAGTATGTTCCTACAATACTATTCGTGTCTATCCATAATATATCAACCCTATATTTCTATGGTATTGAATCTATCATGAACGAATATAATACGGTATTCAACTAAGCAAGACTATTAGGTATATTCCTATCCTAACCGCGAAATCTTTCCCCGAGCCATGGGTTTAGAAACAAGATCTCTCTAATCCTACTCTAATCTAAACACGGCATTCCCAAGAATAGTATAGAAGTAAATAGAACTCAAATGATGGCCAAATAATTAAGCAATTGCACAGAATTGGAGAAATAACCAAAGATGATAACTCGAATTAATGGTAATGTAATTAATAAACTTCAATATTCATGACAACCACAACCCCAAAACGCGAAGTTTAGTTCTACATAGACGTGGTAGAAAAACAACAATTCATCCAAATAAATATAAAGATTACTATGTTTTATGGAAGAAAGATGGAATCTCATGAATTCTGGCCTCCACGGCGGCTCCGTGCTCTGCCTTTGTCCAAAGTCTGTCTCCAAAACATCCTCCTCCACAAGTCACGTTCTTTTTTCACAAAAGTGAGTTTAAAGACTATTTATATGGGATAGGGTTAGCATGGGGTGAAATAATACAAGCCCGCTTGGAAACAGCCTTTTTAGGTTAGCTCGTTCACTCTCTCATGCGCATGCGAGAGTAAATGAGCGAAGTTCTTCTCTTTTTCTTTTTCTCCTAGGTCTCTCGTGCATTTCCATGCCTTTTTGCTATACTTCGCTATTTATTTTCAAGCTTTTCCTCAATAGATCGTTCACTCTCTCGTGTGCACACGAGAGTGAACGAGCAAATTCCTTCTTTTGTCTTTTGGTCCTGAATCAACTTCTTTTGCTCACATTTTGTCCAACTTGCTCCTACACATAAGAATGCACATACTGAGCATAATTCACTACAAAAACTCATATAACCTACCATAACCACAAAAGTTATAAGATGAAAGTACACCGAAAAATATGTATTTTGGCCATTTATCAAAGACGCACAAACTACCTGCAGTAATCCTCTATCAGAGTGAAAGGAATGAATTGCTCCAGAAATAGTTATGAAAACTGATCCCAGGTAAGTGCAGGTGAACCAGCTAGTCTAGTCAATATGTAATCTCTCCACCATCTTTTGGCAGAACTAGTCATCTAAAACACTGCAAAGTCGACCCCATTGGTCTCAACAATGCCATTGTTACACAACACCTTGTGGCAATGGTCCAACAAAATTCTGTGGGCCCTCAGAAGATGCACCGCTGAAATGAACAAGAAAGAGATTGGTGTTTTTGTCCAGCCTCAACAAGGCCTCAAAAGACATAGCGGGCCTGTCACCGGTGTGTGCTGCAACAACCGGCTGAACCACCCCAACTGGCTGGGCTGCTGGAGTTTGATATAGGGGAGTCACCTGCTCCGGGGTATGAGTAGGGGGAGTTTGTGATCCTCCCCTAGCTCGAGAGACAGTTGGTGCCACAAGAAGTGCACCGATCTAGGCCACACTCTCTATAAGGCCCACCAAGTGGACTAGAGTGTCCTGAAGCACTGTAGGGTCATTGAACCCCTTTGGGACCTGAGCTGGTCCAAGGGGCATGGTCTGAGCGGGGATCACCTCCTCATTATCAATTTGAGGCTCCCCTGCGGGTGTTGAGGCTCGAGCTCTAGGCTGAACTCTGCCTCTGCCTCTGCCTAGGCCTCTGGCTCGACCTTGACCTCGGCCTCTGCCCCTGTAGTAGCTGCAGCAGGGGGCTCTGGCTCCTATCCAGCTACACATGTTGTGTGTGTTCTCGCCATCTGCTAGAGAACAAGAATAGAATGGTTCAATCATCAATGATAGAATGAAATCGCATGATAAAGAGAAAAAGAAGTGAATTTTTTTCCTAAACTCTAGAGCTTCTAGAAGATAAGTATAGACTTCTCCGTACCGATCTTCTAGACTCTCCTAAGCTTGCTCATGATTTGTGAGACCTAGGAAACCTAGTGCTCTGATACCAACTTGTCACAACCCAGAATTCTCACCCTCGAGACCGTGATGGCGCCTAACATTTCACTTGCTAGGCAAGCCAACATTAGATATAGTTATTAACCATTTTTAAATATTCAAGCCAAATGAAGACCAATAAGCTTAATAAACTGAAATAAATAAATAAACTAACAAACAGCGATATCCAAATACAACCCCAAAACTGGTATCACGAATACACGAGCATCTAGAGTACTACAAATAATAGTTTGAATAAAAACAGAACTGTCTGAATTAAAATAAACAACTAAGGTAATGTAGAAGGGGATTTCAGGGCTGTGAAGGTTGTGTAGCTATACCTCAAGTCTCTGTCGAGCATTGGATCCGAGCAAATCTACTGACCGCCGCTAGGACCAACTCCAAATTCTCGCTCTGCAAAAAGTCAACACAGGGCTCGCCTAGTCAAAACCTGTGTCCAATGGTATATTTTAACTATCCATGACCCCACGAGTTCATATATATGATTAGTTTTAAAATTCGAGTCCAAATCGATCTCAAAAGTCAATTTCTTATTTTTTTTAAAACGTGACAAGGTTTCACAATTTTTTACATTGATTCACATGATTTGATGTTCAAATACAAGATAACTTGATGGAATATGATTATAAATAGGTTAGAATCACTCACCCAAAGTTTGTAGATGGAATTCCCTCTTCAAAATCATCTCCTACAGAGCCTAGGGTCCAAATTATTAAAATGAGGCTAAAAATCCCGTCCTTCAGCTTTTTGTACAGCCGCAAATGCGATGCAAAGAATTCATCACAAAAGAGAACTCTCCACATCTCTGTTTTCATTGCAATTGCGATGACTAGTTCGCAAATGCGAATATTGGAACTTCGCAAAAGCGATCAACTGATCGCAAATGTGATCCCCCACCGAGCCTGGATATGTAATTTGTTTCGAAATCTAACCTCAATTTGAGGTCTAAATCTCAATATTACAAATTTCCTAAATTCGACCCAAACCCCTAATTTCTACCTTAAAATTCATAGATTTGATGTTAGAAAGTAATTTAAATTGATTGAAAACTAGTTAAAGATGCTACACAATCAATTTGGGAAGAAATGTTTTTTCAAAAATCGCCTCTAGAGAGCTTAGGGTTGAAAATGCTGTAAAATGAGCTAAGTCCCGAATTTTTCAAACTTTTACCCAGCTGCAGATATCACAATTACGAACTCTTGTTCGCAATTGTGATGGACCCAAGTGCGAAATACTGATCACAAATGCGATTAGTGTATCAGTCCCCAAGAATTCGCAAATTTAAAATATACCTCGCATTTGCGAAGTCCCCATCCATCGCAAATACAGTGCATGCTTCGAAAATGCGAACCTATTCTCACCAACCACTGTGTCGAAAATGTGACTTTGAGATTGCATATACGATCCCAGACAAGTTTTCAAAAGCGAACTTTACTTCACAAATTGCAAAGTGCCATCCCCCAGGACATGTTCGCATTTGTGAGCCTTGCATTGTCACACCAGCAATTGCATTGCTTCAACAGTTCCAAACCATTCTGCGATGCATCCGAAACTCACCCGAACCCCTCGGGCTCCGCACACAAGTGTAATAACATCCTACAAACTTGCTCGCTACCTCAAATAATAAAAATCGATCATCAAAACTCAAGAATTTCAACTTAAAACTGAATTTTGACAATCTTTCATATAATGCGCTGAAATGTGCTCAGGCCACTCCGAACCCCAATCAAACATGTGTACAAGTCCAAAAACATCATACGAACCTATTGGAATTGTCAAAATACCAATCTGAGGTTGTTTACCAAAAATGTTGACCGCTATCAACTCTAGCCTCATTTTAAGTCAAATTTTATTTTCTTCAAAATTTAACATAAAAGCTTTTTGGAAAGTGTCACGGACCATGCACGCAAATTAATAAATATATAATGAAGCTATGAGAGATCTAATACAGATAAATTAAGGTTAGTACTCAAAATATAGGTCAAATTCTCTTCATGTTGCACCGTGTAGAAGTCCAAAATATATGACTTATCCTCATGGTACTTCCGAAGCATGAAGACATAAAATATCGGATGTACCCCTGCTAGGCTAGGAGACAATGCAAGCCTATAAGAAACCTCCCAAACTCTCTCCAAGATATCAAATAGGCCAATAAACCTCGAGCTAAACTTTCCCTTCTTCCCAAATTCATAGGCAACATTCGGAGAAGAACTTTCTCACCTACCATGTAAGCCATATCTCGAACCTTCTGGTCCGTATAACTCTTTTTCCTGGACTAAGTTGTACGAAGTCGCTCCTAAATCACCTTAACCTTCTCCAAAGCATCACAGACCAAATCAATGCCACACAATCTAGCCTCACTAGGCTCAAACTAACCAATCAGCGAACAGTATCATTCCCAATATATAACCCCGTACGGAGCCAACCATATGCTCGACTGATAGTTGTTATTGTAGGCGAACTCCACTAGAGGAAAAAATGGGTCCCATTGAGCACCAAAATCAATAGATCATGCCCGCAAAACGTCCTCCAAAATCTGAATAGTGTGCTCAGACAATCCGTCCATCTGAGGATAAAATGCGATACTCAAAAATGTTGGAAATGGGTATGCCGTGTAGGCGGATAATCTCCTAGATATTGTCATATTTCCTGAAGGTCCGTGGTAAGCCTACCATAAAATCTATAGTGATGTGCTACCACTTCCACTCCGATATCTATAATATTTGAGTCAACCCGACCTATTTATGATGTTCGTACTTCACTTGTTGACAATTCAAACACTAAGAGACATGATCAACAACACCTTTC
This sequence comes from Nicotiana sylvestris, assembly GCF_000393655.2. NCBI lineage: Eukaryota > Viridiplantae > Streptophyta > Magnoliopsida > Solanales > Solanaceae > Nicotiana > Nicotiana sylvestris. Next base: position 86,996,569 of record NC_091067.1, read on the forward strand.
TTGATTCTCCACCAAAAATACTGATGTTTCAAGTCATGGTACATCTTCGTGACACCTGGTGAAGGGAATAGCGTGAATCTTGAGCCTCTTCAAGGATCAACTCCCTCAACCCATCAACATTTGGAACACAAATCTAGCCTTGAAGCCACATAACACCATCATCTCCAATCACAACCTCCTTAGCACCACCCCGCTGCATTGTGTCCCTCAATACAAACAAGTGAGGATCGTCAAACTTGTGAGCCTTGATACAATTCAGCCACTAAGACTGTGCCACAATACAGGCAAGAACCTATTTAGGCTCCGAAATATCTAACCTCACAAGCCGATTGGCCAAAGCCTAAACAACCATGGCTAGTGTTCTCTCCACTACTGATAAATATGCCAAACTGCCCATGCTCTCAGCATTCCTACTCAATGCATCAGTCACTATATTCGCCTTCCCCAGATGATACAGTATGGTAATATCATAGTCTTTCAACAACTTTAACCATGTCCACTGCTGCAAATTAAAGTCCTTCTACTTGAACCGGTGCTAGAGACTTTGATGGCCGGTATATACCTTAGATGGAATGGCATAGAGATAGTGCCTCCAAATCTTCAACGTGTAAACAATGGTTTTCAACTCTAAATCATGCATATGGTAATATTTCTGATGAATCTTCAACTGACGAGAGGTGTAGGAAATCACCCTACCATCCTGCATCAATACTGCACCAATTCCAATACACAATGTGTAACAAAACACTGTGTAAGATCACGAACCTATAGGCAACACCAACACTGGATTTGTAGTCAATGAAAACTCACCTCACACTCGTCGGACCATCTGAAAAGAGCACCCTTCTTGGTTAACCTGGTCAATAGGGCTGAGATAGATGAAAATCCTTCCACGAACCGGCGATAATATAACCCGACAAACCCATGAAGCTCCGAATCTCTATAGCTGAAGTGGGTCTAGGCTAGTTATGAACTACCTAAGTTTTATTAGGATCCACCTTAATTCCCTCAGAAGATACAACATGTCCTAAAAAGAAAACTGAGTCCACGCAAAACTCACACTTTGAAAACTAGGCATATAAATAATAATCCATCAAGGTCTGAAGTACGATCCGGAGATGTTGCTCATGATCCTCTCGACTATGGGAGTAAAAAAAATAACATCAATGAAAACAATCACAAAGGAATCTAGATAGAGCTTGAACATCCGGTTCATCAAATCTATAAAGGCTACTAGAGCATTAGTTAAGCCAAATGACATCACCAAGAACTCGTAATGACCATAACGAGTCCGAAAAGATGTCTTGGGGACATCCGATGCCCTAATCTTCACCTGATGATAGTCAGATCTCAAATCAAGCTTGTAAAGAACCTTGGCACCTTGAAGTTGGTCAAATAAGTCATCAATCCTCAAAAACGGATACTTGTTCTTGATAATGACCTTGTTCAACTGGCGATAATCTATTCACATTCGCATCGGTTCATCTTTCTTCTTTACAAACAATATTGGTGTACCCCAAGGCGAGACATTAAGTCTAATGAATTTCTTTTCAAGCAAATCATGCAACTATTCCTTCAATTCTTTCAACTCAGCTGGGCCATATGGTATGGTGGAACAAAAGTGGCCTGAGTCCCCAGAATCAAGTCAATGCAAAAATTGATATCTCTGTCGGGTGGCATCCCTAGCAAATCTATAAGAAACACCTCAGGGAAGTCATGCACAACTGGAACCAAATCCATGGAAGGAACCTGTGCCCTAAAATCATGGATATAGGCCAGATACACTAGACACCCCTTCTCAACCATATGTCGAGCATTCACATGTGAAATGAACCTGCTAGTGGAATGACCAGGAGTCCTTCTCCACTCCAATCGAGGCATCTCGGCATGGCTAACATCACAATCTTGGCGTTATAATTTAATATAGCATGCTACGGTGATAACCAATCCATGCCTTAAATCACGTCAAAATCCACCATATCAAATAATAGAAGGTCAACCCTACTCTCACAGATCCTGATAGTGACCAAAAAAGCACGATAGACCCGGTCTACCATAATAGAATCCCCAACGAGCATAGACACATAAACAAGAGCACTTAAAGAATCACGAGACATATCAAAATATGAAGTAAAAAAGGATGACACATATGAATAAGTGGAACCCAGACCAAATAAAATGGATGGATCTCTATGGAAAATTGGAATAATACCTATTATGACTGCATCTCTATGGCCTCTCGATCTGCCTAGCAATCTCTATAACCATAGTGAAGGAAATATCATCCTCGATATCTCTAGCCATCTATAACCTGATACCATAAGTAAGGCCATCTATAAACCTCCACACTCTCTCCCCATCTCAGTAAGGATCAGGATAGCTACATGGCATGATAGATTCACAAATCTGGTCTTGTACTAGGTAACAATCATGCTACCCTACTGTAGGCGCTCAAGCTAGGCGTAGGTCCTCTCTTTGAGTGACCGGTATGAACTTATCCAAGAATAGATGTGAGAAATGATCCCAAATGAGTGGAGGTAAACCTGTTGATCTGCCCTGAACATACTCCTATCACCACATCTTGGCAGAGCCAAGAATTTGAAACAGTGCAAAGTTGACTCTATTAGACTCCACTACACCCATGTTGTGCAATACCTTGTGGCAACGGTCCGAGAAATCTTGTGGATCCTCAGAAAGTGTACCACCAAAACGAATAGGAAATAGCTTGGTGAACCGGTCCAACCTCTTCATGTCCTCGGACAACATCAGAGGTCCCTCTTCAGACTGTGTAGCAACAATAGACTGAACTACTCCTACTACTGGAACTGTCGGAGTTTGATATTCGTGATCCATCTATCTGGTGTATGAGTAGCAGTAGTCTGGGCTCCTCCCCCAGCCTGAGATACGGCTAGTACCATAGGGAACACACCGTCCTAGGCCACACTCTCCATAAGTCCACCAAGCGAACTAGGGCATCCGAAAGTGCTGGGGTGGCAATGAGCCCCTCTAGGACCTGAGCTGGTCCAACAGCCACGGTTTGAACAGGGACCGCCTTCTCTTGCTCGATCTGAGGCTCTGCAATAGGTGTTGCTGCCTTTTTTCTAGGCTGAGCTCTGCCTCTACCTCTGGCTCTCTCTCGTCCTCGGCCCCTACCCTTTGTAATGGCTGCAACCTGGAGCCCTGACTCCTCATCGATTATGGATGTTGTACGTGTTCTCATCATCTATGAAAGAACAAGAATAGAATGATATAATAAAATCACACGATAGAGAAAGAAGTAAAATTTTCCTAAAGCCTTATAGCCTCTAGAAGATACGTATAGACGTCTCCATACCGATCCTCAAGACTCTACTAAGTTTGCTCATGACTCGTGAGAGCTAGGCAACCTAATGCTCTAATATCAACTTGTCACGATCCAAAATTCCAACTGTGGGTCCATGATGGCGCATAACACCGCTTACTAGGCAAACTAACACAACAGGGTAATACAGAAAGAAACAGGTAGATATCTAATAATTGAACGATAACATAACATAAAACACCCCGAGATTTGGTGTCAATAGTACATGAGAATCTAAATCTAGCTAATTAAAAGGGTTTAAAAGATTCACAACTCTATCTGAAATGAAGCAGAAACAGTACAATTGTATACGGCCAAAATCGGGGAGTTCAATTTTGGGGCAATTGTGGCACTCCACACCCGTCCTTGGGAAGCTTGAAGCAGAATTTGAAATCTGACCCCAAGGTGCGTATCTCGAGGGAGCATATCGAAAGTTCACTGTGGTTAGTCTCGGAGCAGTACAAATCGATGATCGTCATGGAAAGGCAGGAAAGTTCCGAAGGATACGTGGTTAGAGCTGACTAGGTCTGCAAGAATAGTACAAATCCGTACTGAGCCATTATACAGATATACCAATAGCATTTTCTCGTTATTATTAAACATGTACTATATTGGGATTCCCCCTTTATATATAAAGGGGACTCTTATCATTTTGTAGAAAGGGATGAATATTGAATAGAATAGAATATTCTCTGCTTTTCTTGCCTAAACGTGCTCAACAATTACTCTACAGATTTATTGCATGTTCTAGTATTGTTCTTATTTATTGCCCATTATTAAGCGCAAAAAGCCATCCTCGAGGCCTTTGATATCTTTGTTTCTTCATCAATTGTTCATTGCTAACTGCCCTAACTAGACCCCAAGGCCCCCCTATTCCAGCCAGCTCGAGGCCCAGTCTTGTGACAACATTGGTTTGCATATCTTATTCTCTTTTACGCTTAGCATCTATTGCCTAACAACTAGTATTGAAATAAATCACATATTTTTAGAACCACAAAATCAAATATAATTGTTAATAGCATTTTCTAGGTAAATAGTTTGGCGCCCACCGCGGGGCTAGAAATAATAGTGATTGTTTTGATGCTAGGTTTCTGAAAACACAAGTTATTCTTCACACTTTTTCTTGTCCAAGAATCTTTGATTTCAGGTAAAAAAAATGCCTAACTCAGCAAATGCACACGAAAACAATGGTATTAGGCTTCATGAAGAGAATGGTAGAGATGCCGGTGTACCGCCACAAAACCCTGGAGTGGCACCAACACAAATCCCCATCGACGTGAGCTTACGTAACACTGTGCATATCGATGTGAGCTCTCATACCAATGGAAGTGTGCGCGGGGAAAACCAATATGAAGCGCAAGGGACTCCAGCACGGGAGGAAAGATAAGTTATCCTTCAAGTCATTTTTGAGATGTTACAAGCACAACAAGTGGCTATTGCTCAACTACAAAATGATGAAGTTTCCAACCAAGAATGGAGCAAAAGCAGTGTACGGGGAGCAGCATGCAGCAAGAGAGATATTTGCAGTGCACGACGTGGTACCGACATCGATGCCCTCTACATCGAAGAAGCCAAAGGACAAGCAAATAGTCAAGTAGCAACCATAACCTACATTCTTGGCTGCACCCGAATGAATAAATAAAGGACCGTGCCACGTCCTTAGAGCAAGCGATTGAAACGTATCGAGGCTCAAACTCTATCATTATTAAGGTACACCCCTCTCCCTTTTCATTTATGTTTCATACTAACTTATTGCATGTGTTCGATTAAGATGAATCGAAGCACCCTCCATCTTGAAGGCCCCGGGTTTTAAAGCATGTGTTACGCCCTTTTTCCCTTAGATCGGATTTTCTCCCAAATGGGTTTTATCGGCTAGGTTTTTAACGAGGCAACACCTATATACTCCGAGGAAACAAGTATTCAAGGCTTCTTTTCAATCAGCCTCGAATACTGGAGGCATCACCCGCGGAGGTTACAATTTTGGGAAAAACATACTTCACGTCCAAAAGGGCCCTGATAGGCAAACTTCGTAATGGGCCAAACGGTCAAACAAGCCATGTCCATATAGAATAGTCGAGCCCGGGCAGCAAAACATGTACGCATGTATCAACTATTTGAAGAAACATTCAGAATATATCAAAAATTCTTTGTGTCTCATACAAGCTCTATACTTACAATCCTACGGGAAACGGCTCAAGGGCCAAAACACCCCAAAATATCCAGGGACTGTCACTGACAGACAACACGTCTGAGTCATCGAAAACTCGGACCTATAAGACCTCAAAGAGGCATCTCCCTCGAAACAAAGGCCAAGGTCACTATACTCGGGGACTAACTCTTCGGACAAGTTCGAAGAGTTATCAGGAAGCAAGTCCAAGTAACATACGCGAAGGCTACGACCATATTAAAGACTACGGTCAGATAAAGGCTACGGCCAAATAATACGGCTCGGAGACGTCCGACTTCCGCAAAAATAGGTTAAATCAGGATACCCTCGGCAAAAAGCTAAATACAAAGGGCTTCGATAAATTCAGCCCTCGAAAATTCCAAAGGCTTCGATAACATTGACCCTTGGAAACACCTCAAGAGGTGTTCGACTATGTTTACACAAACGAATTACTAATAAGGTTCTGATATGTTAAACCTTCAAAAAACCCACGGGTACGAAAAATACATGCTAAGGCATAATAAAAAATTTACTAAGTCTTTTAAGCCAAAATGAGGGGAAAATTATATAGCCATACTAAGAGGCCGAACCGGCCCAACTTAAAAGAGCCTAATGGACGAGATATAATAGCCTAAGGGCCAACTTAAAATAGCCTAAGGGCCAACCTTAAAAGAACCTAAAGGCCGAGATATAAGAGCCTAAGGGCCAATCTAAAAGAGCCTCAGGGCCGATCCACGGAGCCTAAGGGCCAATATGTTGAAAACCTAAGGGTCAACAAGCCCGAGTCAAAACTTGATTCGAGGACCGAGCCCTTAAATGGTCAACTACTATCAATTACTCATCAAGCACAACCTAAGGGTTCTTATCATAAAGTCCAACATATCGGACTAATTATCGGCAAGCATCAAAACTCAAAACATAAACAAATACACAAGTAAGTGGAAATTTATATAAACGGAAAACCAAAGGGTTCCTTTTTTATTATAAATAATGGTACAAAGATACATTTTCAACACTCCCACAGGGAGCCCTATACAAAGAATAAGAAATAAAAACCTAATCTACGCTCGGGAACTTAGCCTTTCCCCCTTCGAGGACTATGTCTATATCAGCTCCCTCGGGACCAGCTCCCTCACCGGCCTCCTCCTTGTTGTCTTCAACATCGGAAACGAGGAATATAGCATCGAACTTATCCGCCTTGGCCTGCTCTATCTCCTTCGAGAGATCGAAGCCTTTACCATGAATCTCCTCAAGAGTTTCCCTCCGGGATCTGCATCAGACATATTCATTACTTCTCCCCTCTCGATTGAAAGCCCCCCCCTAACTTTGTACGAGCTTCAGCAGCACCTTTCAGATAGATGGCCACCTTTTTATTGGCCTTTGCTCGGGCCTCATCCGCTTCGGCTCGAGCATCCATAACTTTGGCCTTTATCTTCAAAAGACCTATTTCAAGCCTAGCAATCCTACTCGTCTAGACCGAGTTGCTTTTTTGAGCATTATGAAGTTGTATCTCGAGGGCAGAAACCTTAGCCAAAGCGTTCCTTTTTGGCCACAACATGAACATCTATATGTGCCTTCAATTCGTTGCGTTTAGAACCTACTAGCTTCGCCCCGAAGGCGTTCCAGCATCTCTGTCTTTCTCTACAACTGAAATACCAAAACGTTAGTTTTCGAAAATGGGAAAAGAAGCATGTATTCCTTCAAAATAGAGGTTACCTGTTTCTCGAGGTTGCCTTCGTAATCATGACTTTTGTTCAACTCCGATCGAAGATGTATCAGCTCTCTTGTCTTCTTATCACAAAGAAGCCTGGGAGATTTTTTCCCATTCAAGGCTTTACGCAACTTAGCCTCACAGCAAAGTAGCTCAGACTTGAGCTTATCGAAGGCCTATGAGAAAGATGGTTCAGTTAAAAAGAAGAAAGTATGAAGTTAGAAAAGTTACAATGACTTCAAAACTCACCACAGAGTAGAGTCGTTGAGCTTCCTCGAAGGTCAATTTCGTATCTACTGACCCGGTCTCATCGACCTTGATAGAGCAACCGGAGGCGCTCTGATTGGGCGGAGATACGTCGAAGCCCATTTCCCTCAGAGTACTTCCCGGCGTCTGAGAACCAGCTTCCAAATTAGGTAATGAAGGACCTTTGCCCCTTCTCTCTTGTGGAATCTCTCCCTTGAGACTAAGGGCCTCGAGCCCAGTAGGCTCAAGATTCTCGGGAGGCCTCCTGGTTCGAGCCATAAATGTAGAATCATCCTCTCCGGGTGCATTGATGTCCTCAGAACAACCGATAAATATGAGATCTTCGCCAGCGGCAACGTCCTCCTCGCGTCCCCGGGCAGGTCCTGCTTTGCTATGGTAATTCTCGTCCTTCGGGGATCTTTTTCTTTTATTATCCTTCCTTTTCTCAGAAATTGAATACCCTTCCTCCTCCTCAAAAGGGGACGATTTTGCCTCAAAAAACTCACTGATGCCTACAACAAAGAAATTAGTGTACGTAAAGGAAAGTACTCCTCGAGAGAAGGACTGCATAGCACGTACCATGGTGCTTAGCCTCCCATTTGCCCTTCAACTAAACTCTCCACTTGCGCTCGTCATAAGTCAAAGAGGCCGCCAGTTTATGGGCTTATTCTCAAGATCGAGTACCTCATCTGGCATCCACGGGATCGCAGCGGAAAAGGAAAGAAAATGTTCTTAAGGAATCTAGCTCTATCGAGAACAAAAAATAATAGAGTACAGTATATCACTTACGCTTGAAATTCTATTTCTCGGGAAACGGTAGTAACTCCACAGGAATAATATCAACATCCCTCACTCGAATAAACCGACTCATCCACCCTTGATCCTGTCCTCGTCATCACTAGCAATAAAGGGCTTGGTGGATCAAAGTCGTAGTGTAATTAGACCTCGATGATGAAAAGGCCGGTACAATCTAATGAGGTGGCTAAGAGTGAACTCAAGCTCGGCCTTTTCAGCAAATAAATCTCATCATCAACACGATCTACCAGAAAGACAGATGGATCTGAGCCAAAGTAACTCAATATATTCTACAAAATTCAAGAACGAGTCGGTCGAGAGGACCCAACGTAAAAAGGTACGTGTACACATTCAGAAACCCCTCTATGTGGGCCATAATATCCTCTTCCCGGGAGGGTATCTGCAGCCTCACCTTTTCTCCCCATCTGCAGTATCTCCTCACGGCCTCGAGGATCTATCTTCTATTGATCGAATAAACCTCGATGCATGTTCTTGATGGCCCGGAATGTTGAGAGGTCTCTCTATTATAAAATCTCCCATCGTGATGAAGCAGTTCGAAGTTAGCTCGCCAACCACCGGCGGTATACCACTGGCCAGACGGGAAGCAGAGGTGGGACTTCCCTCTTTCTAGCGAGCGAATTTGGCCATTGTAGCCATAATTCCTTCAAAACAAGAAAGGGAAGATGAAAACTCAGGCGAAATCTTTGGTCTGATGCGGCACTAGAACTAGCGCAAAAAAAGAAACTCTATAGAGAAAGGTAGTTGCACAAAGCGGCAAAGCCCTCAATGAAAGGAAAGCAAGTATATATAAGAAGAGATGCATGATTCATTAACTTTGATAGCTAATCAGCTCTGACAAAGCAATTATGACTTTTTGGGAAAATGTACTGATGGGGCCATTTCGATCACTTTATGGTCATGTCACAGGAATGATGTCACCATACAATGTTCGAAGGATCAAGAAGTCAAATTGATTCCTTGCCAACCCGACCTAGAGAAGGTATGCAATTGAAATAAGAACAACCCGATCTCAAGGGTCTCTGTTACTCCAAGACAGAACTCGAAGGAGTTAAATTCTATTTCGAAGCTTGAATTTGGCATGAACACTAAAAGGCAAAACTTTGAAAACATTAAACAAGAAAATCCTTTGTATTCCAAAAATATAATTAAAAAGGTGAATTTACAAAACTCCCACGCGGAGTCCACATACAAAAGAAGAAGAAGTAAAAATAGAAAAGGTGACCTATTCTTCATCTTCACCACTCCCCGAGCTACTTGCAGAGCCCTCGTCCGAAGTAGTTAGATCTGTTGACTCCTCCTCCAAGGCCTTCGCTTCAATCTCGGTAGAGAGATCGAAACCCTTGGCATGCACTTCCTCAAAGGCCTGCCTCCGAGCTTCTCATCGAGCATGTGCAATGGCGCGAGCCAGTTTGAGCTCGGACTCTTGAGATATCTCCTTGGCTCAAGTATTCGTTGTAGTAGCAACTTCCCGAAATGACAATATGAGTGCATCAGCTTCAGACTTGGCCGTGGATAACGCGACAGCTAACTCAGCATGAAGCGTCTTGAATTTGTGAGCTTTCTCTTTAGAACCTTGAAGAAGACCCTGAGTTGAGGCCAGATCCTCTCGGAGAGTATCCTTTTCCGAGGCCATGCTATCCTTGTGCCGCTTCAGCTCAAGGATTTCGGCATCTTTGGCAGCAATCTCTTCCCGAAGCTGCCCCGCTAGGGCATTCTTTCGCTCAATCTACAAATGCCGAGTCAAGGTAATAAACACCAAGTTATGAAAACAAAAGGTAAGCTCATAAATACCAAACTACCTGCTCGATGAAGTTGGGCTGCGCTTGGAGCACTTTCTACGAGCTTGCTCGAAGGTTGTTCAATTCCTCCTCCCTTCGGATGTATAGAGTCTTTAGCTTATTTGAATCTGAAGTGAGCTTCTCGAACTCCTCCGCACAATGAGTCAGTTCAGCTTAAAACTTGGAGAAGGCCTGGTCGTACAGCATCGCGACCTATAGTACGAGGGGAAGAAGTTAGAAAAACAAAGATCAAAACTCAAGTCACAAAGGTTATGTCAAAAATCACATGTTGTTGGAGTTTTGCAGCCTCCTCGAGAATGACTGGGGCATCGATATCAGCATCCTCTCCAACACCGGCAAAAAATCTCTAAATGCATCATCCTCTCCCTGTGAATCCCCTACATCGGAAGTCTCTCTGTTCTGGGCATCTCGTATTTGCCCTAGGGAAAACGACGGGGTTGGTTGAAGATCACCTATGGCATCAACCTCTATCGGGGCTTCCTCTCACCCTCAAAGGGCCTCAGAGCTAGATTCTCTGAATGCACCAACCAAGTGCTCATCGGCACAAGTTGTATCCTGTTCAATGGTCGGCTCAGGGACTGTATCCAAACCCTCCTCAATATGAGGTGGGACCGCATCGGCTATCTCTAGCCCGGTAACCTTCAAAACATCAGTGTTTTATATTGCCCTATGTACTAGTGGGCAACCGTCATCATCTTTGTCTTCAGGACGAAGACTCTCAGTAGCTGCCAAAGTTAGGACCGTTGCATTGGCCCTAGGCTTTCGAGCCTTAGCTCTCTTTGGTTTTGGGGACTCCGTCAGTGTCTCTTTTTTCTCTTTCTATCTTTGGTGGGTTTTTGGGTCTCCTTTTTCCTAAAAGAAGGCGGTCTCATTGAAACGGCTTCCCCGAGGCCTGTACAAGCATAAAATGTCAAACATACTGCCAAAAAATCTATTTATAAGGAATTTAAAAGTGATAGTGGTGAGGGTGTACCGTGATTTTTGGCCTCCCATCGAGTTTTGGCCAAATCATGCCAAACGCGCTTGTCGTATGAGGAGGTGGAGTCTAAAATTCTAACCCATCCTGGGAGGTCCTTGATTGCGTTGGGGAACCACACGGTGGCTATGCAACCGGAGGAGAATCAATTCAAAAAAGAAAGGAATTAGTTAGAAAGAGGAAAAGAGGGCATCTAGATGATAAAACATGCTCGGTGTAACGACACTTATGCCTCATATTCCATTCCTCAATGAATGGCATTTTCACGGCAGGGATGAGGTCCGAAGTCCCGACTCAAACGAAGCGGCGCATCCACCCCCGGTCTTTATCTTCTTCGATACTAGCAAAAAATGCTTTGGTAGATCGATGACGTAGTTTGACTAGGCCCGCTCGATAGAGACGAGGGCTATACAATCTAATCAGATGATCGAGGGTGAAAGGCATCCCCTCGACCATGTTTGAAAAATATCTAATCAAATAGACGATTCTCCAAAAAGAGGGATAAATTTGACCAAGCGTCACTCGATATTTTTGACAAAAATCGAGGATCAAGGGGTCTATCGATGGAGAAGAAGAATCTACGGGACCTAAGGTAAAGGGATACGTATATACGCTGAGGAAACCAGCCCTATGTGTAGTTATATCCTCTTCCGATGAAGGGATATCTACTTGAACCCCCTCTCCCTAATGGCAATCTATTTTCACCTTCTTTGTGTCGGTTATTAGACTAATGTACCGATACATGGGCTCGCATCATCCCGGTACCGAAGAAGGTCTATCAATTTTGAAATCGAAGGATGTCTTGAGGGGCCCAGAAATACACTCCTCAATACGAGGAGGCGCTATCTTTTTGCTCTTAGACGAGCGTGACGAATAAGGGGCTTCCTCTTTTTGAGGTATTGTCTTAGCAGTTTTGGCCATGGTTATAACAAAGTTTCAAGGTAAGCTGACGAAGAAGTGAACACAGAAGAAGGATGAAGACAGGGAACTGTTAACAAAGATTTGAAGATTTGAAGATGTTGTAAAGGTTTAAAAGATAGAGAATTGGAGTATTTATAAGATTCATCCAAGTGTATTGGAGGAGTTGAAATAACGACCAATAGCGGTTCGTGGGCTTTTCGAGAACCGTGTTGACAAGACTTGTGATGACCTTTTGGGTCATCACTTATTTTAGAAATAAATTTTGTATTCTGAGGCCTTAAAAACCTCTTTTTATCTCAACTCAATTGCGTGCGCAGTCCGGTCATGTATCTGGAAAGCCATTCTGTGAAAATCTGTAAAAACAAATGATAAATTTTGCTTTTAAAATGAATTTAAGTTGACTTTGGTCAATATTCTTGGTAAACGGACCCGGACCTGTGATTCGACAATCTCGTAGGGTCCGTAGTAAAATTTGGGACTTGGGCATATGCCCAGAATCGAATTCCGAGGTCCCAAGCCCAAGAAATGAATTCTTAAAGAAAATTATTTTCTGGAATATATAAGAGTTTTTGGAAATGAAATATGTTTGAAATTGATGGTATCGGGCCCGTATTTTGGTTCCAGAGCCCGATACAAGTTTTAAATAATAATTAGGTTGAATCTATAAAATTTGGTAAAGATCGGAATTGGTTTGGTATAAAACAGACTTAAAGTTGAGAAATTGGAAATTTTACTTAAAGTTTAGAAATTGGAAATTTTGGTGTTCTTGAATGATCTCATGAATTTGGGGTTTAATTCATAGTTGTTGATGTTATTTTGATGATTTAATTATACAAGCAAGTCCGTATGATATTTTTTAGGTTGGTGTGCATGTTTGGTTTGGAGCCTCGAGAGCTCGAGTGAGTTTTGGATAGGCCACGGAGTGGGATTGAACCTAGGAAGTTGTAGGTTTCAGCTGGTATGTGTTGTAGGCCCTGGTCTCGCAATTGCATGGTCAGGTGTCGCAATTACGAGCCTGGCAGGCTTGGGAATTGCGAGGGTCACTTCACAATTGCGAAGTATGACCTGGACAGCCTTTCTCGCAATTGCGAGCAATTCTTTGCAAATGCGAATAACCCAGATATCTCCTTCGCAAATGTGAGTTCGCAATTGCAAACATCTGATCACAAATGCGAAGATAGCAGGTTCCTTAAGGGTTCGCAATTGCGAACCCTGGTTGCAATTGCGACATCTGCAACCTGCTAAATCATAACTTAAACGCATTTTCAACCCTTTTTCAAACCTTTTCAAAACCTAAACACCTTTGGGTGATTTTCAAATACAAGTACTCATCCAAATCGATTGTAAGTCATTTCTAACTCGTTTTCATTAATCTTTAACATCTTTTTCACATGATTTCAACTCAAAATCAAGGGTTTTCATGGTGGAAATTGGGTGTTTTGGGTAGAACTTAGGTTTTTCAAATTTTGGGGATTTGGACTTCGATTTGAGGTCCGATTTCAAAACAAATTATATATTTGGGTTCGTGGGTGAATGGATAATCAGGTTTTGGTTCGAACCTTGGGTTTTGACCATGTGGGCCCGGTGTCGATTTTTGACTTTTTGGAGAAATCATTGGAAAACTTATTTTCATGTATTGGAATTGATTCATTTAGCATTTATTGATATAGTTAAGTAACTTGTGGCTAGATACAAATGAATTGGTGGTGGAAACGAGAGGTAAAGCGGTAGTTGAGGCTTGAATTGTGTTCGTGGCATCGAGGTAAGTGTTTGGTCTAACCTTAGCCTGAGGGATTAGGAGTTGTGTCTTATTTGCTATATGTGAATTGTGGAGTACGATGTATAGGCATGGTGATGAGTATCTATACGTCAGTGTCAAGCATGCCCGTGGGTCTAGTGTTGTAATTGTTGTGACTCCGTTGAGATTTATTCATGCTTAATATATTGATTATCATTGTTGGTTCCCTTGCCGGGATGCTATTGTTTATGATATTGTCTCCCTTGCCGGGATGTTATTGTTTATGATATTGTCTTCCTTGCCGGGATGTTATTGTTATGACATTGTCTCCCTTGCCAGGATGTTAATGTTTACGATATTGTCTCCCTTGCTGGGATGTTGTTGTTATACTCTTGTTCCCTTACCGGGATTTTTTTGTGATTGATGTTGATTTGTAAATGGGATCGGGTTGCACGCCTTTAACAAGATATATGAAATGGGAGTGGGTGGCATGCCGCCACAGAGATATTTGAAATGGGATCGGGTTGCACGCCTACAACAAGATATATGAAATGGGAGCGGGTGGCACGCCACCACGGTGATATTTGAAATGGGATTGAGTTGCACGCCTGCAACAAGATATATGAAATGGGATCGGGTTGAACGTCTGCAACAAGATATATAAAATGGGATCGGGTGGCACGCCACCACGGTAATATTTGAAATGGGATCGGGTTGCACGCCTGCAACAAGAAAGAGATGAAAGTGAATATCATGTTTATTATTCTTATTCTTGTTAGCAATTGAATTTTGGTTTCTTCACATTCCTCTTTGGTATTCTGTTGTTATCTGATACTCCCCGCAGCATGCTTTTATCCTCCCATCTTTAACTGTAAATATCTGCTTTTATTTTTTCGTTGTATATGATATAACTGCACTGGTTTATTTGGTAGTCTGGTCCTAGCCTCGTCACTACTTCGCCGAGGTTAGGCTAGGCACTTACCAGCACATGGGGTTGGTTGCGTTGATACTACACTCTGCACTGTGTGCAGATCCCGGTGCTACAACTTTTGGACCGCAGTGAGGGTGATGTCTTCAGTCCATTCAGGCGACCCGAGGTAGTCCTGCAGGTGTCCGGGGCCCTGGCATCTCCTCCTATCTTTCTATACTATTTCTTCTATGTATTTCTGAAACAACTTGTATTTATCTTTCGGACCCTTATTTGTAGTACTTTTAGACAGTCTGTAAAAGTGTGACACCAGATCTGGGTAGCTTTTTAGTTTATGGAATTGTATTGATACTAATATTGAACTGTTACATTTTGTCTCTTTCGCTTATTTAATTCCGCTGCTTATATGATGTTTGTTCACCATTGTTAAAGGATTAAAATATATAAAAAAGGTTAAGTAGTTGGAACAATTGGCTTTCCTATCCTTCATTAGTAGGCGTCATCAGGACCCCTGAGAGTGGGAAATCCAGGTCGTGACAAGACCTCTGTACAACTTTTCTATCACATCATTTAATGATCTCACGTGGCTGACATCATAATGGGGGTATCGAAGAGGCAAGAACTTAAGATCGTTTCTTATCATTTCATTCTAAGAAACGCGGGAACTATCTGTATACGGCCAAAATTGGGGAGTTCGATTTTGGGGATACTATGGCACTCCACACCCGTCCTCAAGAAGCTCGAAGCTGAATTTGAAGTGTGACCCCGAGGTGCGTCTCTCGAGGGAGCATATCGAAAGTTCACTGTGGTCAGTCTCGGAGCAGTACAAATCGATGATCGTCATGGAGAGGCAGAAAAGTTCCCAAGGATACGTGGTTAGAGCTGACCAGGTCTGCAAGAATAGTACAAATCTGTATTGAGCCATTATACAGATGTACCAATAGCATTTTCTCGTTATTATTAAACATGTACTATATTAGGATTACCCCTTTCTATATAAAGGGGACTCTTGTCATTTTATAGAAAGGGATGAATATTGAATAGAATAGAAAATTCTCTGCTTTTCTTGCCTAAACGTGCTCAACAATTACTCTACAGATTTATTGCCTGTTCTAGTATTGTTCATTTATTGTTCTTAATTTATTGCCCATTATTAAGCGCAAAAAGCATCCTCGAGGCCTTTGATATCTTTGTTTCTTCATCAATTGTTCATTGTTAACTGCCCTAACTAGCCCCCAAGGCCCCCCTGTTCCAGCCAGCTCGAGGCCCAGTCTTGTGACAGCATTGATTTGCATATCTTATTCTCTTTTACGCTTAGTATTTATTGCCTAACAACTAGTATTGAAATAAATCACATATTTTTAGAACCACAAAATCAAATATAATTGTTAATACCATTTTCTAGGTAAACAACAATGAAATAGGAAAGTGACTTCTAAGGCCTACAAATGGGATGCAGCTTTACCTTGAGTGACTGTCTGGTATCCACTAAGTACCTCTCAGGACTCCGTTGGTACCAACATTAAAATTTGCACAAGAAGTACAGAAGCGTAGTTTGAGTACAACCGACCCAATATACTAAGTAAGTGTCGAGCTTAACCCCGATGAGGTAGTGACCAGGAAAATACAGAAAAAACATGTAAGGTATCAAAAGAAATAACATGGTAGGGACTTATAAAAGAGGAAACAATCGGAACAATAAGTAAAGAATCACCAAGTCTTTTTCCGAAATAAGCAACGAAACTGCCAAGTTAAATTCACAATCCAAGTATCAAGTAAAACAATCAAGCCAACAAAATGTACGGCATCACCCTTCATGCTAATACTCTCATCCTCGCCATATAACATAAATAAAGCATGTGCACGGTATCACCCTTCGTGCTTTTACTCTCATCCTCACATGATAATGATAATAGCAAGCAAGTGCACGATATTACCTTTCGTGCTTTTACTCTTTTCCTCACAAGATAATATAAATGCAATTGCACGGCATCACCCTTCATGCTTTTCACTCTTCCTCACCAAGCAATTACAACAATGGAAGCAATCCAATTCCAATAACGACATTTGAATACGACTCATATATAAGGTTCTTTCAACATTTAGTGCCAACAAACAACCAGCAACTTCCACATTCTCATCACCCAAGGACACAACAATCTTAATATAAAAAATAATATGAAAGCGGAAAATCAAGTAATTAACAAACTATTTATGCATGGGAGACATATTTTACGAAATAACATGGTGCAAGTAAGAAAACTTTTACCCGCATGTTTAACCCATGACCCGTGCATATACACCGGCCAACTTGCATATACTCCGCCCCCAACACATAATTCACATAGCAATTAGACTCAATTCTACCTTATTTCCTTCGAATAAAAGTTAACCAAGACACTTACCTATTTTCACAATCAAATCAACAATCAAGCACGGCTTTGCCTTTCGAACAAGTCTCCAAACCAATTACCAATCAAACAATTCAAAACAAGCTTTAAAAACAACCCATAAATGAAAAATATTCAATTGATCATTTTTTAAAATGTCAACAAAAGTCAATCAGGGCCCGCTTGGTCGAAATTCGAGATTCGGACCAAAACTTGATCGATCACCCATTCACCCCCGAGCCCAAATGTGTGATTTGCTTTGAAATCCTACCCAATTTGAGGTCTAAATCTCAATTTATAAAATTTCTAAATTCCACCCAAACCCCTAATTTCTACCTTGAAATTCAAAGATTTGATGCTAGAAATTCATGAAAAGTAATTAAAATTAACTGAAAACTAGTTAAGGATGCTTACCAATGAATTTGGAAAGAAAAAGTTCTTCAAAAATCGCCTCTAGAGAGCTTAGAGTTAAAAGAATAGTGTAAAATGAGCTAAGTCCCGATTCTTTCAAACTTTTACCTGGCTGCAGATATTGCAATTACGAACCCTTGTTCGTAATTGTGATGTCCACAAATGCAAAACTGTGAAGTCGCAAATGCTACATATACCTCACATTTGCGAAGTCTTCATATCGCAAATGTGGTGCATACTTCGCAAATGCTAAGTTGTTCTCACCAACCACTATGTCGCAAATGCGATCCCATACAGGTTCGCAAAAGCAAACTCTACTTTGCAAATGCGAAGTGCCAGCCCCAGCCCATGTTCGCATTTGCGAGCCTGACATCGTAAATGCGAGACTTGCAACTTCACACCAGCAATTTCATAGCTTCAACACTTCCAAACCATTGCACAATGCATTCGAAACTCACCCGATCCCCTCGGGCTCCAAACCGAACATGTACACAAGCATAATAACATCCTACAAACATGTCTGATACATCAAATCATCAAGATAACATCAAATAACAAGAATCGATCATCAAAACTCAAGAATTTCGACTTGAAACTCAATTTTCATAATCTTTCACATAATACACCGAAATGCACTCGGGTCACCCCGGACCCCAACCAAACATGCGTACAAGTTTAAATTTTCATACAAACCTACCGGAATCATCAAAATACCGATCCAATGTCGTTTACCATAATTATTGACTGTGGTCACCTCTAGCATCATTTTAAGTCAAAAAATTTAATTTTTTTCAAAATCTCATATAAAGCTTTCTGAAAAGCCACATGGATCACGCACACAAATTAATAAACATCAAATGAAGTTATGAGAGGTCTCGAAATACAAAAATTAAGGCTAACACTCAAAACGACGTATCAGGTCATCACACTCTTTAGCATCCACTCTCATTACATATTATATACTCATACCTCTCTAATTTTATTGGAGTTATAACTGTAATAATTATTATGAAAAATAATATAACAAAATAAATCGTTAATAGTAAATGGTTTCCAAAGAAGCGTGCCAAATTAATAAAGGACGAGTAAAAGAGAACCAAAAAAGTATTTGAATAAAAAGTCAATCATGAGCTGATGATATGATGCTCAATGGACGAGTCAAATTAAGGAATCCTCCAGAGTAGAAAGAGCCAGCCACGAATCTCCCCATCTAGAAAACAAATTGCCCCCTCCTACGACTCAATTTACAATTCCAAACTGTTGAGGTGGCTTAACTCTCTTATCATACTTACCCACCAGTCTTATTGTAGGGTGACACATAATCCCCTACTTCACAACTTTCTCGCCATATGGTCAATTAGCAATCACAAGAATCTCACAACAATCTTCAACTCATGCAATTGCTTTTTGTTTTTGTAAAAAATTATTATTATATAAGTTTAATGTTTATGTATTGGAAGAAAAAGTTTATACAATCAAATAATTACAAATAAATTTTTTGATAAAATGTTAATTGATAATATGATAAAAAATTTAATTAACTTGCTAGTATTAAATACGGTGATAGTAGTAACAAATGGTTTTATGTAACTCAAATAATATTAAATCTTTCAAATGGCAAGTACCCTGTAATAGCACCTTTTTCATGGAAAAGGAAATAGTAATAGCAATTTCGAAAAAAACAAAGCTCATGAACAAGCCATCAACCACGTCGTCACTCTCATCATTCTTTTTCCAAATATAAATACAAGTCCATACTTTTACAACTTCCCAGGAAGCAACAAGGAGAAGAAGAGAGGAAACATAGGTGTTGGTTTCCAAATATGAAGTCAAGGCAACAAGAAATGGAGCAGAAAAAGGGAAACAACAAGAAAGAAGATGGGGTTTTAGTCCATAGCCAAGTAAGAAAGATAAAGCAAGAAACGGAGAAAATGAAGGATCACCCATCTCTGCAACTGCAACAGGCGGAGAAGAAGACGGCACTTGGCGAGATCACTGGAAAACAACAGCACCATAGATCACCTTTAGGCTTAGCTCTTAGAAACTGATAACTTCTAGAGCTTCATGTTTTTGGGATTTTTTTCTTCTTGTTCTTCTTTAGTAGAATAAATCTATAGTAGCATCGCTAGTCTTTCTAGGTTCAATCACACTCTACTGCCCCCCAGATCCCCTGTATAATTGCAAAAACAAAATCCTACTTCTTTCCTTTAGTTTTACTTTTATTTTCTTGTAAGAAAATTGTTATGCATATTTTCTTTTTACTTTTTTCAATATTTTTCGTCACCATATTGTTTCAGTTTGAATTAAGCACTACAAAAAGCAAACGTATAAACCTGAGAATATGCTTAAGCTATGATTTCAAATTTAAGGAATATCATGAATATGAAGTTGTTTAACAAGAAAACGAAACGCCTTTCGAATTTCATTGGCTAACTTCGCTTTTCATGTTCAACTCTCCAAATTCTAGAAATCAGGGGTACGTAATTCCAAATTTGGAGGGGGAGTTGTTCATTTCTGCTGAATGGGGTTTTCTTTTTCCACTGGTATTTTCCAACTTTTCATTTTTTATTTTCGGGTTGTGGGGGGATAAGGAGCAGGTTTAGAGCAGCAGCTTGTGCATACACAACAGAGAATGCTTAGCTGCAACTATGTTCATGGGAAACCAAGCAGTTTATCTTTAGCAAAGTGATACTACATATCACTTCAAAATGCACAAGTTATGAAGGAAAAATAGCTAAATCGAAGATCTTATTCATGATCTAATTCTAATCTCTGCCTGGTCATTAAAAGAAAAGAAAAAAAAGAGAGATACCATAATTAATCACTCCAATTTCCAAAATTTGTGAAGGTAAAACTGAATATGGCCTCCCCAAAATGCCAGAAGAAGCAGGCAAAAGAGGTTTAAATCTATCTGAGATGTTATCGACAAGTAACTGAACTCCTCCGCAAGTTGTTGCCCTTAGCTCCTTCATGGGGCAGATTCCTTGGCAAGGAGTAACTTTACCCTCTTGCTAAGATCTCTCATAACATCCACAATGAAGGACTTCTTTTGTATTCTGAACTGGAGAGCCAACTCAGTAGTAGGAGAAACATTTTGCTTCAGCAATGACTCATCCTCCATGATTTTGGTTGGGAAGTGTCCAAGTGCAATTACACACAACGCGACAATGGTGCGAAGAGCAGCTACTTCAGTTGATGTTCCCAGAGGGACTTCGACTGTCAATGATTTGAGCGCCTCCAAGTCGTGCTGCTGCACTGTCTCCTCATCATTTGATAGGACAACTCTCAAGGCTGCTAATAATCGCCCCTCTACTAGCTCCCGGCCTCCTAATGTCACCTTTAAGATAATGCAGCCAAGAAAATCAGTTAACTGCAGAAAGTCTGCATAGACCGAGCTCATCGCTATAGTTCAGTAGAAAGATTTTTCTTTTCATAGCAAGTACATTTGTGTAGTTCACCATAGGCATAACATTGTTCAAAAACAATAGTACAACTTCACGGAGCAGAATGAAAACAGATGAGAAGGAAAAGCATGAACCTTCAGATCAGAGTTTTGTCCGTCTAGATTTAAATGTGATAAAATCTGCTGCTGCCATGGAGACGGTGAAGAGAATTTTGGGGATGAAACCCCAGCAGCCATACTCGCAGCATCAAGAAGAGCAGCATCGTATTTAAGTTCAATGCAGTCGTAGGGGTTTGATGGAATGACAAATCCATAGTCTAGAAGAAAAAGATCATTACTTAAACAGCCATAGTTGAGTAGAAACGGATCATTTTGCTTTATCTGCCTTCCTGCAACCACCTGTTAAGCGGAAGGGGAAAAAAAAAAGCAAAAGAAAAGGCCAAGACAACATCAACCAAAATAGGAGATATACATGAACTTTACATGGAACAAATTGACACCTTCATCTATGACAAAAGAAGAACCAATCTATCAGTGCACATTTTCAAGTGAGATGCAGGCGGTTAAATACCTTTACAAGCATATTCCTATTGCGGTTCTCTTCTTCCTGTACAATCTCAGCATTTGGATCAAAGCTGTGGTTGCACATATCAATAAGTGGAAGCATCATAGGAACATTACTGCGGGTACCATCAGGACGTTTACTGCCATACAACCGGAATGCTCGAGATGAAACAGCTGACATAGCCCATCCTAGAGCAGATGAATCCACATGTTGGCCACCAAAAGGATGATCATCAGGTTTAAGATTTTCAAGTTCATGTTTCAGAATTTTATCAAATTCCAGTAAAAACCGGCATCTTTTGTTCACCTGCCAAATGAAAATGTTTACGATTTTCAACATCATGGCAACATATAGAGCTTACATGCAGAGTTAGCTTAAAGGTTGTCATGAACACTTGACTTTTTAATTCAAAACAATCTGGGAAGTCCCAATATAATTTGAGATTTCTAATTGCATTTTTATGCACTGATTTTCGGGAAAGAAATCTGGAAAGAAATTTTAGCTTCAACTGAAGTTACATGAAAGATAAGCCCAAACCAGGAGAAAATCAGCAGGACAAAAACAGCTAAAATTTCATTGTTTGGTGAAAAACTTCTAAAGTAATACTTCCATTGAGAAAAGGAATTCAGCATGTATTGACAAAAAAAAAAGGGCATTCAGCATATCCCTGCAATACCTGATAAAGAATAAGGGAATACAAATCCCAAAAGAAGTTTTGGCTAGTGTCAACTGAAATGCACGAAAGAGAAGCCCAAGCCCCGGAGAAAATCACCAGGAACAGAACTGCTAGAATTACTACTGTTGGTAAAATCCTTTTAAAGCATTATTATTTCCATTGGGAAAAACGTATTCAGCATATCCCTGCAATACCTGATAAAGAAGAGGGGCATACTGCAAGTTCTTTATATCTTCGCCAGGAAAGAAAATCGGCACTGTGTAAGTCTCTGGGAGATTGCTGATGTACGGCCACCAGAAGGAACCTTTTTTTGCTCTCTCTTGCAGAAGCTTCAAACCCAATTTCATAGCCCACAGCTCCTCTGCCAAATGCTCCAAGGTTCCAGTTTACTCCTTACATTAGATACTCAAAAGCCTAATTTTATAGAAATTTAGTTACCAACCTATACTGAGACAGAACCACTATTCCTAATAGAGATCTGAAGGGTTATCAACAGTATAGAATTTGGCCATCTAATCTGAGAAAAAGACCAATTTTATTGAAAAGTGACAGAACAGAACAGCGAGAGTAAATGACAATGAATGATTTGCAAAAACAGATAAGCAAGCAACAAGAGTACAAACCGCTGGAAACTAGTAAATAGAGCATAGAGTTTTCTCTATTTTCTTTCTATTTTGACAAGGATACAAAAAATCTTACAACATTTAAGAAATGAACTGTATGTGTGTATATATATATGCCAACTGTATAAGGTATTATGGAAGTTAGCACAGAATCCACATCATACAATCATCAATTACGGCCATATCTATCTGAATTGTTAAGGACTCATGCATGGGACAGTAAGCATATTCATTTTGCTAACACTGACCTACACTACTCAAATTTCCTCTTTTCTGATCTGTCTCTTTTGTTAGAGTTCAACTGACCGTGTTCATCTAAGAATTGATCACCTGCAGATTGCTTATTTTATTGCTAAAAGTGGTCCACTCTTGTCAGCACTCATGGTACTATCTTAGACAGGCATTTGGGTGGAATAAGTGACTAAAATACTGGTTATGAGAGGTTAAGGCAAGGGGCAACATCCCCAGCGGACTTGGTACCTCATGTTAACATGCCAAAGAAAGACATTTTAACTCAAGAGCGTCGTCTAGGACTTGCAATGGCTTGTCAGAGATAAGATTTCTCATAGCTGGTGCCCAAGCCCAAAGAAGATAATTTCCTGAGCACCTAAAGATTGTGTGTAGCCAGCAGACATGGTGCCGCAATACTGGCATCATTTGTTTTCTCAACTACACCTTAGATTGTACTAACCTTCTCGATTATGTGGACTGCAGTGTCCTCCTTACTGGCACCTTCACATTCTCCATTTATCTGCCATCAATCCTTATTTCTGTAATTACACTCATGTAACATTTTATGGTTCACTTTTACTGAAATATCCCATGTTGGCACCTTGACCTTCACAATTCAACTAGGTTGTGCTGACAGCAGTCCTGCTAGCTTGTGGGAGCTTCAGCCCTAAACAAAAGGTGCAATTTGGTTTTTGGATTAGGAAAGGGATAAAGGGAAATAGGGTTAGGCAGAAGTCTTAGGCTGGCATATGGTTCTAAGTTTGAAGGTCGATACTAGAATCCAGACTGATTAGCTTGGCTTTTGTTACCGAAAGACGAAAGTTTTAAGTAATCCTATTCCCAAGAAAAATAATTCAGGGGACGGTGGTTGAATAGCTAATCCAGTTCCATCTGGATTACTTTCAATTACACCCCTAGCCTCACAACACTGTACAACAATAACAATAACAACAACAACAACAACAACAACAATAACCCAGTGTAATCCCACAAGTGGGGAGCCTCACAACACTGTATTATCTTTGATTCTTACTCATTTGTAAGTCGTAACATTTTTTGGTTTTCAACAACAACAACAAATCCAGTGTAATCTCACAAGTGGGATCTGAGGAGGATATTGTGTACGCATACCTTACCCCTACCTTCAAGAAGTCAGAGAGGCTGTTTCCAGTAGACCCTCGGCTTGGTTTTCAATTTACAATTACTTTATTTGTGACATACAGAAATTAAATTGTGATTAAAATATATGTTCAAGCTATAACCAATACCTTAATCCCTTTGCATTAATACAGGAAAAAGAATTATCTAATATATCCATACTTCATTCATTAACAATCCCTCCAAAGCCAATCTTATGCCTAAATTGAGTGGTGACGAATTCACTTTTTAAAAAAAAAAATCCGAAGGTTGTGATCCTCCTTACCTTATAATCAAGTCAAGCATCATTTGAGAAAACTAAGGATATCTTACAAACAAACCTCTTCACTGGAACGTAGTGCTTCGGTTACACAAATTACTTATTTAGTCTCCCCGGCCACTCTGTCAATGTCAAAGTCAGCAGAGTTGATACTCAAAGAATCTGTAACAGGGACCTTTTTCTTTCCTAATTTCTTTTCCAGTAGAAAAAGGGAAACCCTTTAACTCTGCCTACATGAGTATTACAAGCCATATCCAGTCCTAGACTAGATAAGGGAGGCGGCTTGTGGTAGATTCACAGCCTGGTAAAAAATAGTGTAGCTATAATAAAAACTCTAAAAAGTTTAACTATACTAGATCAGAATGATACAAAGTTTTGAATGATTATATAGTCAACCGGACTTGTTTGCTACTAATGCGTAGTTACCTGAGCGATGTATAAAAAGGCAAATCTTTAAAATACATTACATGCTTTCATAAGTTAGATAGCTGTGGTGGGTTCATTATCAGCTTAAAAATTAAAAGGGAAATAGTCTAATTATCATGAAACATTTCAAAAATCAGTCAAATGCATATAGAGGATTATATAGTCGAATCCAACTAGTTTCAAAATGAGAAAGGAATGTGAACAAGGAAAACTCCATACCAGGAACATGTTGAGCTAATTTAATCAAAGCAGAATGGGCACCAGCATCAAGTGAAGTTTCTGCTTCTAAGGAACCAATTTTGAGGGGAATATGTTGAGGAAGGGCAATAATATCAGACCCTTTTGGGATATCCTCAGAAGCAACTAAGCCAAGGCCAAAGGAGTCTCCTTGTGCTATTTGTACGGATTTGTGAACAAACCCACCTTCGCTTTTGACCCATTTGATGAGGTCTGGCGGTTGTGGCACTAGCCGTGAACCAGCGGCGGCGGCACAAGTGAGAGGACGCACGTGTGTTAGGGAGTTAGCCATTAGCATCATTTTGGTTGACATTCTGCTGAATTAGCTAATTTGATATGAGTCCCCTTTTGTTTTGAAAGTGGGGATGGGTAAGGAAAGGAAGGGGAAAATGGGAGCACAAACTGAAAGCAAGAGTGTTTTGTTCGGTTGGCTGTGGGAAGAGAAAATGGGGAAAGATGTTTCTATACATACACGGTCCATTAAACTTGATCTAATTTTTCATTTTGGTATTTTAACTCGCCCTTATTCCATATTGGCCTTCTAACCCTATTTCTTTTATTTCACTTTGACACAAAAGCTGACTAGATTCCATGTGTGATTTGTCTCACCCTTGTACGCGCATGAGAGCCATTTTTTAAGCCAAATTTCATACTCCCAACGTAGAGGTGGATCCAGAGTTTAAATCCTATGGATTCAATTTTAATGTTTTTAACATTGAACCCATTATATTTTTAAAGTTATGGGTTTATATCTATTTTTTTTACAATTTTAATGAATTTTTACATACAAATTTTTACTCCGCGTCGAAAGTTATGGGTTCAGTTGAACCCGTAGTTATTACTGAAAATATATAAAAAATAATACTTTTCCATGGGAGGGGGCAGAAAAAACGAAAAAAATAATAATTTGAAATTACAGAAAAAAAAAATGTGGGGAGTGGGTGAAGGGGTGGGGTGGGGGTAGCAGCTGGATATTTGTTTGCGCTGCATTTTTACCTAGGATAAAAGTTTTTGTGTCAAAGTGGAACAAAAGAACCCATTATATTTTTAAATATTATGGGCTTATATATATTTTTTTACAATTTTAATGAATTTTTACATACAAATTTTACTCCATGTCGAAAATTATGGGTTCAATTAAACCCGTAGTTATTACTGAAAATATATATATAAAATATTTTTTCCCCGGGATGTGGGTAGAAAAAACGAAAAAAAATAATAATTAGAAATTACAAAAAAAAAAAAAATTGCTGGGGGGTGGGGGTGGGGGTTGCAGCTGGGTATTTGCACGCGCTGCATTTTTACCTAGGAGAAAAAATTGTG
Organism: Nicotiana sylvestris; assembly: GCF_000393655.2. Taxonomy (NCBI): domain Eukaryota; kingdom Viridiplantae; phylum Streptophyta; class Magnoliopsida; order Solanales; family Solanaceae; genus Nicotiana; species Nicotiana sylvestris. The sequence continues at coordinate 87,022,913 of NC_091067.1, forward strand.
TCAAAGTAGAACAAAAATAAATCGGGTTAGAGGGCCAATGAAACAAAGCTGAATTAAAGTGCCAAAATGAAAAATTGGGCAAGTTTAATGGTCTGTATATGTATTTGGCCAATCTTTTTTAATATTTGTAGAGTTAGAATAAACTTCTCATGAATGTTATCATTCCGTCTTTTGTGTAAAATTGATGCTAATTTTGTGCTTAGTGGTTTATAGCCTGTTTGGTCAAGCTTTAAAAATCTACTTATTTTGAGAAGTGTTTTTCTTAAAAGTAGTTTTGATGAGAAGCAGTTTGTATTTGGCTAATTAATTTGAAAATCAATTTTGAACATCAATTAGTGTTTGGCCAAGTTTTTAAAAATTGTTTCTAAGTTTATTTTTCTCAAAAGCGCTTTTCAAAAAAGTGTTTTTGGAGAGAATCTACTTTTTCTGCTTCTCCAAAACTGCTTCTACTTCCCTTCAAAAGCACTTTTTTTCCTTCCAAAAGCTTGATCAAACACCTCAATTTTGAAAAAAGAGACTTTTGACAAAAAGAAAAAAACGCTTTTCGTCCAAAAAAAACTTGGCCAAACAGACTATTAATTGTTTGATCATCAATTGAACTGAATTCTAAATCAGACTTTATAAAGGGATAACATAATTACGATAAACAAATTTACAAGTACGGTTCTAAAACCTTGTAAATTTAATGTTCATAATTAAATCAAGGGAAAATTTCACATAAAACAACTTGCCTCCCTACTTTTCAATATTATAGCCCATATTTCAATTTACAACTAACTAATCCAAAAATAATAGGCTAATACTCAACATTCAACTCCAACATATTCTCAAAATTAGCTTTAAAGTTAATTTCGAATCAGTAAATGTGACTCAAAATATTAGTTCAACCAACCAAATCCATTTGGAAGGTAAAATTAGATTTTTAACAAGCTTAAATGGGTTTAAATTCCGAATTTGATTTTGTGAGAAATTTGAAGTAGGTATTATTTAGACTTGTTAGAAATAGTATAAAGAGATTGTATATAAAATTTAAAGTCATTTAATGGAGATTTGGATTGGTTTTGAACAAGAATTGCAACTGAAAATCGTGGAAGAAATTCGTCTATAGATGCTTGTATAAAGATGTATAAAAGTGTATAATAGTGTATAAGATGTGTTTATATACTAATATACACTATTACAAGATTATACATAATTATACAAAAAACTGATTTCGTCTTCTTCCTTGCGCTTTTTCTGAAATTTAACTCAAATCTTGCTCAAATGTACTTCAAATTTAAATTTTAAACTCTTTTTGATAGTTTCAATCAATTGGAACAATACCCAATCCAAACAACTAACAAACTCATAAAATCCTATTTTCGAAAGTAAAGCTTTGAATAGCCTTCAATGGTAGACTTCAATTTTCTTACATTGCAACCAGGTGACACAGGGGGAGAAGCACAAAATACACGGTCTTGAAGCGTATATAGAAGATGTGAGAAGAAGAGAGGGTGAAAGCAATGGTTGTGAGAACATAGATTTAACTCTATAGCTTTTAGAAGCAACAATTATAAGAACACGGATTTTGAATTTGCTAGTGCTTTCAAAATATGTACAATATGAGCTAGGTTAGGTAAAACTTAAAAACATGTGCCATTTTTTGTTATGGTGTGAAGTCATATGTATTTTCTTGTAATTTTTTCTTAAATAAAGCTAATTTGTAACTATAAGTAAGAAGTGCTATCGATATATCTGTATATTAAAGAGGGTCAAAGGATGCTTACTTGGCACCTCTCATCAACTAGAAAATGTATTTATCTAAATTCTCGATTTTGTGGATTTTTTCCTCTCATTTAAATACAATACTCAATTATTAAATTTAAAATGTTTAATTACAGTTCATCCAAGCAATTAAAGCTTTAACTGCATCTCTTTAATAGATAAAACAGGTAATGCACCGTTTCACAAGTCTCCCAAAAACAACCGTTTTAAACCAATCATATTACTTATCTTTATTTGTTTCTTTTCCTAAAAAAATTCTTCTGTTTCCTTCAACTACGTGGGGCAGCCTAATTAATTACACTTTTTTCCTTATTTCATGTCTATAAAAACTGCAGAAGATCAAATATATCCTACGTATTCTTCCATATTGTTGTGTTATAGTTTATTTTCTTTTCCTATAAAATTTCTCTCTTTTCCTCACTTTTCTTCTATTACTAGGTGTTCATCCTATTAATTATATAAACGTTATACGATGCAGAAAACTGTGGCCGGAACATCTTCGAGAGTGCTTTTGGGCATTCTTATTAACAAAAGACTAACAATGATGCACGCTCTCTCTACTTATTATTAGGAGTAGGGGTGTACAAACCTAACCGGAAACTACATCAAATCGAAAAGTCAAATCAAATCGATTAAAATACCCAACTAGGTTTGGTTTGATTTGATTTGGTATTGAGTAAAAAAAAACGAACCAAACCGACATATAAATATATAATTTTGCTATATTCCTTTAAGATTTTATATAGAATTTTCTTTAAAAATATCTAAAAATATTTGGGATTCTCTTGCGGGATATAATATTTAATAGTATATATGGAGTGCTTCATATTTATTAACCTTAAATAATGGGTTGTATGATCACTTTCTCATCAAATGTTACTCAAATGCGTCAATCTCTTTGTTCTTCCATATTCACATCATATGTTAAGATCTATTAAATTGTTATATCTTTTTCGAATGTGAAGTAATTATTATTATTTAGGTATCATATAGATTTTTATGTTTAAATACTAAATTCGGTTAACCTTGAAAGTGTAAATCAACAAAACATTATTATCAGACAACTAAAAAAATAACTATTATGTGTTGCTAAGAAAATCCTCTCATTACAATATTTTAATAGATAATATGTTTGTTAATTTTTATTTATATTTTTACTAAACATATATTTACTTATCAAAAATTTAACAAAGTTAGATTAAAATAATATTTAAGTAACAAAAAACCCGAATAACTCGAAAAATCCGACAAAACCGAACCAATCCAAACCGATATAGTTCGTTTGGTTTGATTTTGATAAAAACTGAACCAACCAGGTCTACGTACATCCCTAATTAGGTGCAGGAGAGATTGAGGATTTCAGTAGCTCTATCTATTTATTTTCCTTTCTTTATCTTTTGGGTTTGATTCTATATTTTACATGCTTTAGTTTTTAAATTGCTCGAGTGTATTTTTTTATATTGTTGAATCTATTAACTATTACCACGTCTCTTCAAAAAATAATTGACTAACTGATGATTATCTATTTATTGATTTTAGGCATTTTGCAGTGATGAAATTTTGAAAACATAATCGGGAGAATTCATCATCGATCAGCTGTTTTGTGTATGCGGATCTATTTGTCTTCTTTTTCCTTGTGATTTACCTTAGTATTTTACTTATTGAAGAGCTCGGCTTATATTATAAATATTATCCGGTCATGTATTTAAAAGGCTACAAAAAATGATCGGTATGACAACAAATTTTTTTCGATGTTTAATTCTACTCCTTAGAATTAACAAATCGATTAGCAGAATATTCATATGCATAAGCGGTGCATGAAGTATGTATTTATATCCCTCAATATTAATTTATGTTTTTTCTTGAATAATATTATCTTTGTTTTGATAGGGAAATTTAATGCTTGAAAAAGTTTTAAGCTTTAATATCCTCACTTGAAAATTATGGTGAAATTGATATGTAAATATCAAAAAATGAGTCAAATGACACTCAAATACAAGTTTGAATCCACTGCTTATGTATACAGTATACTCATCATTAATTTGAATTGGAATTGATTTTCGGAGAACTTCGTATCAATGAAGTTTTTGAGAACAGGAACACGATGTCCGTCACATTGTGAAGTTGAAGGTTTTATAGTTTTAGTAGAGAAAAATAGAATAAATTGATGCTTGATTATTATAAAAGATAAATCAACATTGAGAAAGCATTTATATTTAAGAAGGTAATTCATATTTTTCTTTATCAGATATTGTGTACTTTATATTTGTATCTTAAATAAGTAGTATACATATATTCGCGCACACATTCACGCCACTAGATGTTTGCAATTCCTATATCATATTTGCAATTTCTTTCCTTTCCTTTCCATTTTATCCCAATTTCCTTCCATATTTTAAGTGTTATGGTCCTCTCATTTAATTTATGTGTGGAGTATTCTCAATATTTGAGGTTTTACACGAATTTATTTCTTTGTTTATATGTTAGGAAATATTTCGTAAGTTTAATAAGGTCCTTTATGATTGTGTGAAGTACGGACAAATTTTCTAGTTTATATATATGTGCAGGCCCACACAGGATAGGAAGGTCACTAAAATATTTGTACATATTTAGAACACAAACTGGATGTAACCTTCAGCTCCCTCCCTCGGCAGCCGCGCAGCCACCTTGCATAGTAAAAATGGAACAGGCTAGTTAATTTTCGGAATAGTAATTGAAAAATAGTCTGCATTTACGAAGTCATTGAAAAATAATCACTATTTTGCTGAACACATGGAAAGTTCTAGCATAATATGCTAGATTATGGAGCTCCTGCGTATAAGCTTCTAGCATATTATGTTGGAACTCCAGCACACAGAAAGTTCTAGCATAATATGCGGGATTATGGAGCTCCTGCATATATACTTCCAGCATATTATGATGGAACTCCAGCACATTATAAAATTACAACATATTAGATTGGAATATTTCTGGATTTTTAAGGGCGTTTTTGTTCAGATTTATCTTTACATGAAAAGTGACTGAATGTTACACCCCATATTTTCGTACATGAGAGTATTCGTAAGTCAATTGATGTATGCTCAGAAATGAGATCAACTTTGAAAGCACATAAAGTAAGTTAATCATGTTACAATGGAGGTTACAAATATTTAAGATCATGAATACCAAGTACCAAGAGGGTTTGAAGGCTTAGAAGCTAAATGAATTGAAGAAAATAAGTTTCGTCGAAAGTCGACAAGTTGGGAATGTTGTAACATGTACTTTTGGGGCGAGAATAGGGTGTTTAAAATTATAAGGAGATTATATTATGAGTTATTTTAGTCGTATGATAGACGTGTGTTATGATTTTATGTCAAGTGAGTTGTGGAACAAAAGTTGAAAAAGGTCATCACAAGTTACATTCATAAATGTGTTGAAACTTAGGTCAAATATAACTGCGATTTTCTCCCAATATACTTAGAGTTATGAGGTTTTCTACCCATAAAATTTAAGTCTATTTTCTAACGCATTAAACCGTTTATCAATACGACATCGGAGTAGAGAGATATATGCAGTTTGGCGAGACTACGCAGGCTACTAGGTGACAAGTAGGTGTGTCACCTACTTGGTTAAATGAGAGCCAAAAAAGAGGCAATTTCGAGTTAGCCAAAGATCCCATTTAAGGGATTATCTCCTACAATATAAACCTCGTTATATATCACAAATAACCATACCTAAAACCCTGCAAAATTCCTCCTAACAATTACCCACAAACCCTAATTGATTTTCTCTCCCTTTCAAGTTCTAGTTGGGGGTAAAACCTAGGGTTTGAAGAACCAAGATAAGGGCTAAGTTATCCAACAAATAAGGTAAATTTACTGCTCTCTTTTATCCATTTTTTCTGCTGTAAATTCATGGTAAGTCGTTCTATACTTGTAAGAACTCACGAGACGGTGATCGAAAGTCGTGAGTTCGAGTTATTCACTTGTAGCCGACTGTTTTGTGTTGTTGTTGGGCTGCATGTTTTACTACTGTTTTGTGGAGTTTTGGAGGAGAAAGGGTGTGGAGAAAAACCATATAGATGTAGGGTGGTGGGTTAGTCGTTCGTCATAATATTTCCGGGTCGTTTGACACTAGTACGGTGGTCGTTTTGTATATGAAACGATTGGAGTGTGTTGGGTTGTTTTGTAGTATTTGATGGTGTAATATAAGGCTGGAAAATAATGTATATATGTTGTTATTGTTGTTCTTGTATTGTTGGTGTTATCTTGAATTTGGAGGAAGTAAGGATTATAGGGGAGATGTTATCCGTTTTAATACAAAATAAGTCTGTCGTTCGTTGTGCGATAGTTGTACCTTTCGTAACATAATGATAGTATTATTATCGCTGTTGTAGATTAAGGTGCAAAAATATGAGTTCAACTTCGTGATTGGAAAGATTGAGATAAGGTATGTTAAGGCTAAACCTTTCTTTCATTTGGCATGATCCAGTAACTACATGTGCTTAATAACGAGACATAAAGAGAAGTTCGTATTCTTGAACTTATGTACATTATCCTAGTCTCATAAGTTACAGTGTTCTCCCTTGGGACTTCAAATTCAGTTTAGTTTTGTCTTCTTTCAGCCAAGAGAGCAGAGAGTCTATATATATACAATATTACATTATTTTCACTACCATCGAGCTATAATCGATGGGCAGACCCCTATTGGGCAACCTCTGATCAGATGATGAGTTATATACCGAGCCTAGTATGGACGAGCGCCTATGAGCGAGCCTACTACAGTAGAGCAGTTACACATATCGAGTCTTATAGGGCCGGACAGCTATTTTACATACTATATGGAGAGAGTTGACTCAGTATCAACAGGTAAGCATATCTTCAAATTATCTTTGGCTCACAGATATTCAGTTATTATATTATCAGTTCAGTTTCAGCTTTTAGTTATTATGTTGCCTTACATACTCGGTACATTATTTCGTACTGACATCCCTTTTGCTAGGGACGCTGTATTTCATGCCTGTAGGTCCTGATAGACAACTGGATAGACCTTCCCAGTAGACGGAGTCAAACATCAGCTTGGTTGGTAAGCTCCACTTCCTCGGGGTTATCAAGTCTAGACTTTAGAGTCCATTTTATATATATATATATATACCTTGGAGTCCATTTATATATATATACAGGTTTGATGGGTAGGTCGAGGCCCTGTCCTGACCATGATATAGTTCAGCTATCGTTAGAGGCTTGTAGACGAGTCCTGCATATTTTTTTATATCAGTAGATGTTCATGGCAGCTTCATCGGCCTGCACAGTTATATATATAGCATCTTTTGGGTATGTTTACCCCACATATGAGAGGGACGTTATTTTCAGACGATTCAGAATAGGACCTCATCGGCCTAAGTTGAGGGTTACTACTTCAGAGTTCATAGTTAAGGAGTGGTGCGTTTGGGCCGAATACGACACCGGGTGCCGATCACACCTCATCGAGTTTGGGGCGTGACACTGAATTTTGATTGCTTTTAAAACTGTGGCTATTTTTCAATTATTAGTTATAAATATGATTATTTCTGATTGGAAAAAGGGTCATATATACCCTTCTACTATGCAAAAAGGATCAGATTTACTCTTCGTTATATTTTCGATATAAAAGTATCCCTAATGTTAGCTAAATGGTTTAAATATACCCTTCCTCTGTTAGGATTGTCCAAGGTGGACACCTTATCCCACGTGACGCTACCATTTTGATGATGTAAATAGCACGTGGCATGCCACCTCACAACCCCAACCCCTGTTACTCTTTCCCTCCACTTCTTCCACCACTAGACCTCCTCCCCCTCTCCATCACCACTACCGTCACCACCAACATCACCATGGCCACCATATATTCTAATTTCTACCAGCTTCTAAATGAAAAGTTTTGTGGTCTTATGCACAATATTGATACTAACATCCTAGCCAGGGGCGGCTCGACACTATATGGGGCCTAAGGAGAAAATAAAAAGTGAGGCCTTAAATTTTTTAATTTTTTAACTCTTCAACTTTTTTTTTCTTTTGGATTTTTGAATAACTTGATGCATATTTTCTTGTTGACATATTTATATTCTAAAAAAAAACAATAAGTATGGAGTAAAATTAATAAAATAATAAATAATAAATAAAAATAGTACTAGAAAGATAGAAAGATATTACCTAATGACTGACAAATCCAAGAAGTTTGAAGACTTTGATTCTAAAATATCTAGTTGTTGGCTTGTTGGAGTCTTGGAGAAAGAAAGAATTCTAATAGAAAGAAGATGAGTATGAATAAAGAGGAAGGAAGAGGGGTATGTCTCAAATTTGGAATATGAGGGGTGAAATGAAAGTGAAACATTGGGATTACTTGAGAAAAAGAGTAAAAAGTAGAATTGTCAAATCAAATCAAATTGAAAACTATTTTTTTATTATTTTAAGCTTTACTTTATTAATATGTCTTAAGGGGAGCCTTGGCGTAACTGGTAAAGTTGTTGCCATGTGGCCAGGAGGTCACGGGTTCGAGCCATGGAAATAGTCTCTTGCAGAAATGCAGGGTAAGACTGCGTACGATAGGCCCTTGTGGTCCGGCCCTTCCCTGAACCCCATGCATAGTGAGAACTTAGTGCACAAAACTGTTTTTTTTACTTTATTAATATATCTAAAAAAAATTCTTTCCTTTTATGAAAAGTATAAAAGTAATATATATATATATATATATTACTAAAAAATGGAGCCCCAAAATTAGGGGCCTAAGGCAATTGCCTTACCCATACACTGCGAGAGCCGGCCCTGAATTCCTAGCCAAGATTCATTGAAATGATTTTTATTCTTTGAATCTTAAAAAGGATTCAAAGAGTAACTTTTGGAAAGGAACTAACATAATATAGAGTTTTTTTTCGTTGTATCATCTTAGATCTGTTCTTTTTTCATTTTAAAATAGCTAATTTTGAATGAAATTAGAAATGTTACGGATAATTAATTACTTGATTTTCACTGGATTCAACTTAGTTGTTTGTTCAAGAATATCCACAAAAAAGAAAAGCGCAGGCAGAAACCTACGTTCGGCCTCCATCTTCTTACAGTTTTCTGTATATGGTATGATTTCCTTCTCAAAAAATTTCCTAAGAAAGAAATTTCAACGAGAAAGAAGTACACTCTTGCGTTCTTACTAAGATCCCTATGATGAAACGGCTACATGAATTTGTCTATAAAATGGTGCTAATGGTGGGAGAACAGCTACCGAACAATTGGAACGTAACTCATCTTAAACGATATTACTGCTGAGGTATGGCTCCATTTCAATTCTTTCTATTTTTTGACTAACACTTGCAGGTTATTCAACAAGAAGCGGCACGAAGCCTTTAGGCCTGAAAGCACGCGTTGCACTCTTTTTTCCTTGAACTATTTTTATACCGAATGGATTTTTCGGCAAGGTATTTAACAAGGCAACATTGGATCGTGCTAACTTAGAATAGAAGGCCGATCACGAATCGGTATCAAAGATTATGTTTATAGTATCCGAGATTTCTCTACAATCATCCTCGAATACTGGAGGGATTACCCTTGGATATTGAATTGTTCCAGCAAGGAAAATATTTCGAAATGAAAGGGTCTCAATAGGTATTTATTGTAAGGACCAAACGGTAAAAACCAATCGTGCTCGCATAGATTGCCCGAGCCTTGACATAAAACATGTACGCATGTGTGACAATTTTTTACAAGAATAAAGAGAAGTACTTTCCTTGCAACTATTTAATGTCTTGGAAAAATTTCCACTCTACAACCCCACACTTTCGATCTATTTTGGAAATGAGCCCAAGGGCCGATTGCAATCGGAATTCAGATAATTACTCCAACACTCGGAGACTATCGTCTATAAAATAAACTCGAATAGATCAAACTATTGAACGTCGAGGGCATGAGACCTCTTAGGCAGCCCTCGAATTTTAAAGGCCACAGCTATACCCACTGGGTGACTGTTATCTTAGGTAAGCCTGGATAACTCGGGAAAGTGAGCTCACTGGGCTACACCCAAACTAAAAGGCTACGACCAATTTAACATGGTTTGGAGGCGTCCGAAATCTGTAACAAATATAGTCCTTCGAAAAAGAAAAAATTCTTTCACAACCGGTTCTAAAGGCTACCCTTGGCATAATCTTAAACTTAAGATATTTTCGAGATAAAACTTCGGTAAACACCGAACCCCGGTAACGCCTTAATCCAGAAAGGCAACAAAGGCAAGGTTTGTTCGAAACCTCGAACACAACCTTATTATTTTGTGCTAAGGCATTCCAACCTTCGTGAATACAAGCAATAAAACAAAGGAAAAATTTTAGAGCCGAAAAGGGTGGAAATCCATATAAACGATCTTTTTACAAAGGCCAGATTGGCCAAATACAAATTTACAAAAGCCAAATAGGCCAAATATAAAATTTACAATGGCCTAAGGGCTACTTTTACTTCGAGTTCAAGAAATCATTCTCGCTCGACTAGAAAGCCTAAGGACTACCTTATTTCGAGTTCGAGCAGGTCCTCACTCAATCATTAAGCTTAAGGGCTACATAAACTCAAGTTCGAATAATCATTAGGGGTCCATTGCGTAGAAATGATCAAGGGCAATGCTTATTATCGGTCCTTGCCATCCCAAACCTTGAACCCTCGAACACAACTTCATGATCTTATACTAAGGCACTTTAGCCCTTATATGAAATAACAAAAAAGACAATAGATTCAGAAGCCATGAAAGGGAAAAAGTTTCATATATTCATCAAAATCTTTTTACAAAGGCCATATGGCCCGATCAAGAATTCTTTACAAAGGCCGACGACCTCAACATAAAAGAAAAAATTACAAAGCATAAGCATCATAGTCCTTATCGGAGGCAGCTTCTTCGCCCTCGGAGTCTTCTCCACCAGATTTGCTCAAACTCTCAAAGTCTTCCTCAGGGAAAGCCAGTTTCCGAGTCCTTGTTTCTTCTGCTCTGGAAATCTCGATTTCAACAGATATATCAAAACCCTAAACACGGGTTCCTTCGAGGGACTCCCTTCGATCTTGCAACTTTTCATGATCCACCATGCTCCTGGCTTGTGCTTGGGTAGCTTCGACATCGACCTTGTGTTGGGTCGCATTGTCTTGGGGATTGATGTTGGCCATTGCCGCCTCAGATTTAGCCAAGTTGGATAAATTGGACTAACGCTCCCCAATTTTCTTTGCTTGTACCGAGGCTTTCTCCCTTGCAGCCCGAAGCTGAGACTCGACCAACTCCAGCTCTGCTTGGATGGCCTCCTTGTTTGAAGCTAAGATGTCCATACACCCCTTGAACTTTTCAGCTTCGGCTTGTATTTCATCTATTTGTCTCTGAAGGTCCTTGATTTGTTCGATACTGTATCGAACCTGTAGAATCGAATCGTTAGTTGTTATCTCCAACTCATCCTCACTATCATGAAGCACTCGGAATAACTGCTTGGCCATCTCAGCATGCTCATCTCCAGTCGTCACCAGATCTGCCTGAAGCTTCTCACTGAGAAGTTTGTAGGTATCGCTTTTCTCAGTAAGGCTCCGAACCTCAGCCTTGCTCTCCTCTCGGATTCTAAGGAAGCTTTGAAGGCATCATGATGCAACACCAAAGCCTACAAGTAAGAAAGAAAATGTTAAAACTATCTACAATTCAAAGTTTAAAAAAAAATAATTGAATGGCCCTCGAACTTACCCGATTTAGAGCATGCTGGGCCTCATTGAACAAACAGGCAACTTCCACCTCATCTATATTGGCTTGATCTTCTTCGGTGACCAAGCATCGGATATATCTAGCCACCCCTACGGGGGAAGAAAGAACCTGAGCATCCTCTGGGACCGAGATGATAATTGATCGCTTATGCCCGGGATTGATACTGGGGGCCGGAAACTAATTAGTTAGTTTAAAGCTCGAGTAAGCCTTACTCGGTCTCTTTCTCGGTATATCCAAGTCACCCAGACCGGTGACATATTCCACTCCAACAAAATACCACGAAAAGGGTCTTCTGATCTATGGACCCCTTCCCCGTGGCATGCCTCTACTGCCTGAGCTTCATGCGTCATCGACTCAATGAATGAAGGAAATAAAGGGGAATCTCCGATATCTACTACCCCAAGTAAATATTTTGGGGCACCGCCTTCATCTAGGGAAGACTCGAGCATGGTTTCTACACCAACATCGACCGTCTCTTCGATAGCCGTCTTACCTCAAGTTGAAACATCTTTAGCTCTTTCAGAATCAGGGACTTCGTCAAATCGAGGTAGAGCAGTTTCAGCTCCCCTGGGCCCAGTAGTTCCTTGAATCTCGGTGCCAGCTCGCACATGGGCCACCAGCCCGGAATCTTCTTCTTCTTCTTCTTCTTCTTCTTCTTCTTCTTCTTCTTCTTCTTCTTCTTCTTCGGTCTCATGCCTTAGCCGTTGGACTGACTCCAAAGTTAGAGGGATGACATTCCCCTCGGGTTTATGGGATGTTTTCTTTTGGGGTTTCTTCCCATCAGAGTTCGTGGAAGTTAAAGCCCTTTTCCACTTATTCTCCTTTGTCGGCTTCGAGACAGCTGGTGGGGGAAGGATTTCTTCATCACCAGACGGGGGCCTCATTACTACATCCTTCCCGAGACCTACAAATCAAAAAAGGCGAGTAAGCCCAATACAAGACCCAAACAATGACCGTTCTAAGAAAGAAAATTACTGTGGTTAAGGGCCTCCCATTGACCCTTTGATAACTCCGTCCAATCACACTCGGAGTAAGACTTCTGTGACACTAAGCCCTCGACCCATTGCCTGAGATCGAGGATTACTTTTGGCACATGGGCCACAACTGCAACACAAAAAACATAGATGAGGAAAGAAGATGAGAAGTAAACGACAAAGGTAGATGTTCAAGGTAAAGCAATACTTACGATTCATATTCTATTTTTCAGGAGATGGCATGTCTTCGGCAGAGATTAGGTCTGAAGTTCTTATTCAGACAAATTGTCCCATCCAACCTCGATCTCGGGTCTTATCTATGCTCGAGAACGGGGGTTTGGTGGCTCAGCGGTAAAGCTTGATCAATCCTCCTCGATAAAGCTAGGGACTATAGAGATGCATAAGGTGATCGATGGTAAAATGATGCCCCTCGATCTTGTTTACAAAGAATCGGAGGAGGATCACGATCCTCCAGAATGATGGATGAATCTGGCCATGGGTCACATCGTACATCTTGCAGAAGGCAATGATGATGGGGTCTAAAGGACCCAATGTGAAAGGATAAGTGTAAACACTTAGGAACCCTTCCACATGGGTAGTGATTGATTCCTCCGGCGAGGGCACTACCACGTGCTTGTCAACCCAGTTGTAGTCCTCTTTAACTTGGTCAATGCGATCTTTTGTAATTGTACATATGTACCTCGACATCGGTTCGCAATGACCTGGTACCGATGGTGTATTCTCTACCTTAAAATCAGCAGCAGTGGGTCACTTTGTCGGAATGAAGTCCTCAAGGGGAGGTTCCGCCACGGCTCCATCACCAGCGGGCCTTAATGAAGAAGTGGTTTCCTTTTGCGCTACAGTTTTTGAAGTCTTAGCCATTTTACTTTTATGACTAAAGAAGAATGGAAACTTATAAGAAACACTTGGTATTTTGTGATAAAACAGGCGAAGAGACACCAGAGATCTGAAAACACAAAGCTTTGAGGAAGGAAAAGGAATTTTGAAGATTAGGGCAAAGAAGATTTTAAAGTATATTTTGGGCAAAATAAGAAAGATGAATTTATAGGTATAAGATGACGGTTCAAATCCAGTAGTGCCGACAGTCGACTGGCACGCATTAAATTCCTGGAAACCTGTACCGACGAGACGTTTCGGTTACCTCTGTTTCTTACGTCATGATGCTTATGTCACGATGTATTGAGGTGAAGATCAAGGGCTCAAATCGTTTCTTGTCATTACTCTACCAAAAGTTAGGGGACTATTTGTATACGGTTAAAATCAGGCTTGTTAGTTTTGTGCGACTGATCGAGGGTAGAGCATGATAAGTCAAGGATCAGCTTCAATTTATATCAAACTATAGTGCAAAATTAGGTAGTCTAGCTCAAGATATTGAGACCGATTAAGCTCGGATCCTGAGACCAATTAAGATCAAGAAGGACCAAAACTGAAACTGACTAAGATTGAGATCGACCAAGATCGAGACCGAATAAGATGGAGTTCGAGGAAAACTTATTGGGTCGAATAATGGAAAGATAAAATATCCGCAATCGCACACACAACGCAAATCCTAGCACGTATCGAGAAGAGGCCAATTAATTAGCCAATCATGGGATTTCCTACTGTATTTTGAATTGTACCAAGAATAGGACTCCCATACTATATAAAAGGAGTCTAATCATTTGTAAAAGGCATCATATTCACATTTCATAAAGCAACACACTCATTTTCTCTTAAGCTTTTAGCATTTTGTTACTTTGTTCTTGTATCAATTGAATCTTCACTTGGTTCAAGGGTGATCAAAATTTGAGCGCCAAGGCTACTTGATTCATTTGGTTTGCTTTAATTCTTATTTACTATCAATTTCAATATGAATCTACGTTTTTGCTCAGTTTCTGTCAAGTAAAATCACGTATCCTTAAAACCACAATATAAATTCAATTATTATCTGTTTTTAGGGTAAACATTATGATCTTTACACTTTTCTCAAAAAGTCAACATGTGATTACCCAATAGGTCATTTTGAGATTTAGCCTTTATTTCCGTATTTTGAGACCTCAATTAGCTTCGTTGAGCATTTCTCGAATTGTGTGCGCAGTCTGTGTCTTATTCCGAAAAATCTTTATGTGAGAAATTGAAGAAAATATGAATTTTACATTTAAAATGACTTGAGTTGACTACGGTCAACATTTTGTGTAAACAAACCCGGATTAGTGTTTTGACGGTCCAGGTAGGCCCGTATCATGAATTGGGACTTGAGAGTATGCCCGAAACTTAATTCGGAAGTCCCTAACTTCTTTTGACTAATTTTTCCAAAAACTAGCATTTTTGAAAGTTGACTTCTTAGATAATGGGTTCAGATTTTGATGTTAAAACATGAAATAGTTTTGTATTGGTATTTTAAACTTGTCTGCAAAAATTTGGTTCAATTCGGAACTCATTTGACATGATTTGGGTGCTTAAACATTATTCTAGTGTTCTTGAGTTTCACTTTGAAAGTTCATTCGTTTTTAGGATTGATTCATAGATTTAGATGTTATTTTGGTGATTTTATTGCGCGAGCAAGTTCGTATGATGTTATTATACTTGTGCGCATGTTTGATTTTGAGCTCAAGGGGCTCGGGTGAGTTTCGGATAAGATACAGATTGATTTTGGACTTTTGATATAGCTACTGCCTTCTCCGTTGCTGGTGTGGCTATAGATCTTGCATTTGCAAGGTCTGGATAGCAATTGTGAGCCTCGCTTTTGTGAGGAAGCATTCGCATTTGCAAGCATAGGTTGGACTGTGTAGCCTCACATTTGCAAATGAATAATGGTCGCTTTTGCAATTAAAGAATCACATTTGCGACTCAGTGTGTTCCTGGACAACCTTCACATTTGCGAAGGATTGGTCCGCATTTGCGAAGGCTGGGATTTCGCATTTGCGAGACAGATGTCGCATTTTTGACTATTGGGGCTCTGAGATAGGGTTCACATTTACAACCCTTGTTTCGCAAATGTGGTGTTCGCAATTGCGAAGAAGACATCGCAATTGCGACATCCGCAGCTAGGTAAAAGAGGGAAAAAATGGGACTTAGCTCATTTCTCACAATCTCTCAACCATAAACACCTTAGTGGTGATTTCTTAAGAGATTTTTCTTCCTAAATTCATTGGTAAGTGGCTTTAATCATTTTCTTTTCAATTACCCATTACATTTCATGAAATTTCAACATCAAATTTAGGATTTCCATGGTAGAAATTAGGGATTTGGGTGGAATTGGAGATTTTTGCAAAATTAAGATTTAGACCTCGAATTAGGGTTGGATTGCGAAACAAATCACATAACTGTGCTCGGAGGTGAATGTATAATTAGGTTTTGGTCTAAATTTCGATTTTGACCAAGCGGACCCGAGGTTCACTTTTGTTTACTTTTTCAAAAATGATCTAAATTGAACCTCTTTCATTTGTGGGTAATTTATAAAGCTTATTTTGAATTATTTGGTTTGCTAGATTTGGTTGGTTTGGAGGCTTGTTCAAAAGGCAAGGTCGTGGTTGGTTTATTACTTGAGTTGCAGAGTAAGGTAAATGTTAGGTCTAATCTTGATTTGGGGGAATTAGGAACCCTTGAACTGCATGTTGTGTGTATTACACGTGAAACGGTATGTATGCGAGATGACGAGTGTATATGCATTGTTACATTACTTGCTTCCTTGTCTTTGTTACTCCATAGCATATCTTTTTTCATGACTTAATTGCTACATCCTTATTTGACTTCCATGCCATATGTGCTACTTGCCATTTAGTATTCCTTGTATTAAATTGTCCATTCTTTCCATAATTTCATACATATTTGCTACTTGTCTCTATTTTCCCTTCTTGCATATGTAAATTGTCTTATGCCATGCTTGTCTTATAGTTTTGTAACATTTGTTGCCTTCAATGAAGTAGTTCATTTGTATGAGTTATTAATTGGTAGATACCGTTGAGTTGGTAAAGTTGAGATATTCGAGTTGTTAGAGGTTCTTTGATTATCATGTTATTCTCCATTGCTTCGTACATATGCTCTCTTGATGTAGAATTTCTTGTAATCTTGGTTGTCGAACTGCAATTGTTGATTGAAATTGTTAGGGGAGCGGGTTTCACACTGCAATGAAAATTGAAAGGTAATGAGTTGAAATGGTAGAATAAGGACGGGCGATTATAATGACAGATAGTGATATAGTGGGATCGAGTTACGCGCCGCAACAGATTGTACAAAGTTATATTTATTTGTTACTATTGGATTTGCCTCGGTAATTGAGATGAGTTTATATGACTGGTTATTCTAGACTCTCTGTTAGTTAAATTAGATAAGAATTAGCTATTCATACTAGTATGTGTGAGCACGTGATTAATCGATCATAACATTTCCTGGGCCTCGCATACTATGATTCTAGTATAAATTATGACGAGCCCACTAAATCAATGAGAGCTGTCACACCTCCTTTTTACCTGCGCCCGCAAGGGCGTAAGGGGTAAGTGGAGTTTTTCCAATTAAAGGACAATCGAAACGGGATTTATTATTTAAGAATCAGAGTCGCCACTTGGGAGATTTATGGTGTCCCAAGTCACCGGTTTTAATCCCGAATCGAGGAAAGAATGACTCTGTATTACAGTCCGCGAACCAGAAATCCGGATAAGGAATTCTGTTAACCCGGGAGAAGGTGTTAGGCATTCCCGAGTTCCGTGGTTCTAGCACGGTCGCTCAACTGTCGTATTTAGCTTAATTATCTGATTTTAACAATTATGAACTTATGTGCCAATTTTAACTTTGAACCGCTTTTATTATTATTATTATTTTTAAAAAGACTTACAACGTCGTGAAAACGGGTCTCGAACCACGTCACATCAATGCACCCGTGGTTATTGACACGTTTCGACGACGTTGAGATTTGGATTTGGGTCACATAAAGGTGCACCCGAATTTAGGGAGATAACATTATTAAAATACGCGCCTAAAGAGACTAACACATTGTTATTTTTGGGAAAAAGCCATGAAATTCCCTAATTGGCCGATCCCGAAGTCTATACAATTATTAACCAATTATTGAGGGCCCCGCAGCTCGTGCGTTTTATTTGGTGAGGCTCATCTCGTTTATTTTAAAAGGATAATCCTAAAGTGACTACATTTTTTCTATTTAAGTTCGTCTCTAAAAAAGAGAAAAATCCTAGTTAATTACATGCTTGAAAAGGCCGCTACTTATTTATCGGATTAAGACAAATGCAAACTGAAAATTGCAATCGAGACAAAGGGAGATTGTTTCATGCCTTATTCTATAATTGAATATTACTAAAATTGAAATTATAAATAGAATACGGAATTTACAAATAATATTACCAAAATAAACTAATTATCCTCTAACTAATTTAAACCCACATTGTTAGATGAATTGAACCGTTGGAATTAATTGTTTACAAGTATTTGAAACTAGAATTAAACTTAATCACTAATGCTTATTCAAAAGTTTGTTAAACTTAATCGTTAACTCGTCTTGTTTGAACTCAACTCATGACTATTGGATTAATGATCTTAGCAATTACTACTACGATCCTAACTTAAAATATAGTGGGCCTACTGATTCTACGAAATTACTGGCCATTTTTGATTCTGCCTAATATTTACAGATCTCCATTACTAACATGATTAAAAGCTTTGACTCATTTCTATTCCAGTTTGCATGAATTCAGAATTATACTTCACTAATTAAACTAAATCAAAATAATTTTCAGTAATGACTATCTATCAATTCATGTACCGATAGGCATATAGAAAACAGTTCAAACTACTTAGAATAGTTCTAGGTACAGTCCAATTTTCAGTATAGTTGTACAATGTAAATACATATCTAATATGAGCATAAACATATATAATATTTCCTAATGTACATTCTAATACATTAATTGAACACACTTTAATAGGCAATCTGTTAAGCCTTTTAATTCAGCATTTTTTGCAGTTTGAAGTCACATCAGAACTAATCTCAGAAATGTGTACCTGGAAAGGGACCACAAGGAAAAGGAAGAAAAGAATCATCAGGAGCAGGAGCAGTAGCAACAACACAGCAACAACAACAGTAACGGAAACAGAACAGCCCAGTAACATTGTTTAATAAAACCAGCAGAATTCCAGCAACACCCCAATGAAACAATAACAAATAACCAACCAAACTCAAGGAACAAACCAAATAAAAGCCCAGAAACACCAACAGCAATCAACGGGCAGAAACAAAGTGAACCAGAAATGCAATAGGACAATCGATTTCTGACTCTCTGTCTTTCAGACTCTTAAGGAAAGAAACTCAGAACTTCAATTCAACAAAAAAAACCAACACTAATTCTGATTTTCAGTAGTCAAAGCAAGACCTCACTCTTTCAGTTTTTAGTTCTTAAATTACTCACCTTTTTTAGATTCAAAGACCAGTTAATGTTTAACCCTTAAATTCTGACTCTCTTTCCCAAATGGCTATCTGATTTCAAGAAAATTTTCTACCCCAGTTTGATAATCTTCTTTGTGGCCATGTCTTCCTACTGTCAATAATATTTCATTTCCCTGCTTCAAATCAAAGAAAAATTTGTTAGTTTAAAACATGGCGAGTGGTCGTGCCACTTCTGCTGGGGATGGTTTTTCCCTTTTTCTTTTCCCTGCTTTGCTATAAAACTTGTTGGGGATGATATTATTTGCTGGGGATGGTTTTTCTTTTCTCTTCCTTCCCCGCTCTGTGTTGTCCGACCATTGCGGAACTTGGTCGAGAATCTGTCGGAGTTGTTCCTGTATCTCGCAAATCTGCTGGGGATCCTCATAACCTTTTAACTGTTGCCTTTCCGTTTTTTCCAACTTCCCCTGGAAATTTGGTCCTCTTAGGATCTAGACCCATTCGTCATTTGGTCTTGCGACAAACTTCTTTTCGCTTTGTCGCCTTATCTTTGGCCTGTCCTATTTGCATTTTGCTTTGCACCATTTTGGCCACTGGTAGTAAGCTCTGAAAATCTTTTCCAAAAACAAACTGCTGGGGAGGTAAAGTCTTTAAACCAAGAAATGAAAAAATGATGATTTCAAAAAAATAGAAAAAGAAGAAGTCTTTCTGAACAAACGCTGGGGAAAAAGAAAGAAAAGAACTTATCTGAATGATATAACCGATCCCAATGATCATGTCGTGCATTCCGGATTAATCAACCCAGTCTATTCGTATCAATCAATCTTTCGGATGACCTCATCTTGCTGGGGATAAACAAGCACTCAACTCTTTGCCAAATGCGGACCCTTTCCGCCAATCTTGCCTTGTCGCCTTATAGTGCCCTTCAAGGGGTTTTCACTAATAAAACTCTCTCATTTCTCTCAACTCCCGTCTTCTTATGGTGCTTGTGAAGGTTTTCACCGATAAGACTCTCTCATTTTATTTTATTTTTTAGCTGGGGATTGGAGTGCTGCCGATATGACTCTCTATGCTGGGGATTCTTACCGGCTATCAATTCATTTCTAGTTCATGCTCCTCCTCTCTGCTGGGGATCAGAGTGTTATTCCCGGCTTCCGTTTGCATGACCTGACACCTCTCGGATACTGATCGGGAGGTCTTTTTGGACATCAATATGGGTTTCGTGTATGGCTAAAGAAACGGGGTATCAAGAGTTCAAAATAATTTTGATGGGTAAAACAGTACAACTCTTGGAATCACACTTTCTTTCCAAAATTACAAACACAAACCTCTGTCCCAGTTTTTCTTGCTTGGGGATTTTTACTTTTTGTTACACTATGTTACATTACGCGCGCTATGTTACACTATGACCCAGCCGTGAGGCTCCTACGTATCCTTCTTTGAGGAATCAGGTCAAACGTAGTTCCCAATTCCTTTGTTTTTCTTGTGACTTTTCTTTTGTCTTTATTATCATTATTTTTCTCTTATCTTTTTGTTTCATTTTCATTACTGATTCCAAAAGAGGGGTATGAAAGAATAAATAAGGCTCAAAAGGGAAAGCAAGGGTTAAAGTGTTTGGATAGAAGAAAGAATTGCCTCCGTTATTTCATTCTCCGATAAATGCCAAGTACAAACAAACAACAATTACAATTAAAAGAAATCATACATAATATCTCTTAACTGCGTCAGAATTGATAGCCATGTCGACGCATTTTCCTTCGATATCTGTTAAGCATAAAGCGCCATTGGATAATACTCTGGTTACAATGAATGGTCCTTGCCAATTCGGGGCGAACTTGCCCTTTGCTTCGGCCTGATGTGGCAGGATTCGTTTCAACACCTGCTGCCCCACTTCAAATTTTCTAGGGCGCACCTTCTTGTTGTAGGCTCTCGCCATTCTCTTTTGATATAACTGGCCATGACACACAACTGCCAATCTCTTTTCATCAATCAGGTTCAACTGCTCCAACCGGGCTTTGACCCACTCGTCATCATCAATCTCAGCTTCAACGACAATCCGAAGGGATGGAATTTCAACTTCCGCCGGTATTACTGCTTCAGTTCCATATACCAACAAATAAGGAGTTGCCCCTACCGAAGTACGGACAGTAGTGCGATAACCTAACAATGCAAATGGTAATTTTTCATGTCATTGTCTGGATCCTTCTACCATCTTCCTCAGTATCTTCTTGATGTTCTTGTTGGCTGCCTTGACTGCTCCATTCGCCTTGGGACGATATGGTGTGGAATTACAGTGTGTAATCTTAAACTACTGACATACCTCTTTCATCAAATTGCTGTTAAGATTAGCACCATTATCCGTGATGATCACCTTTGGGATTCCAAATCTACAGATGATATGGGAGTGAACAAAATCCACCACTGCCTTCTTGGTTACCGACTTGAAAGTTTTAGCTTCAACCCACTTAGTAAAATAGTCGATGGTCACCAGAATGAACCTATGACCGTTGGTAGCTGCCGACTCAATAGGTCCAATGACATCCATTCCCCAGGCAACGAATGGCCATAGTGCTGACATTGTATGCAATTATGTCGGCGGAGAATGAATCAAATCTCCGTGTATCTGACACTGATGGCATTTCCGCACGAAACTGATACAATCACGCTCCATAGTGAGCCAATAGTACCTTGCTCGAAGAATCTTCTTTGCCAATACATATCCACTTATATGCAGCCCACAAACTCCAGCATGTACCTCTGTCATAACTGTCGTGGCTTGACTAGCATCTATACATCTCAGCAATCCCAAATCTGGAGTTCTTTTGTACAACACTCCTCCACTGAGGAAAAATCCATTGGCCAATCGCCGAATAGTTCTCTTTTGATCTCCGGTGGCCTGCTCCGGGTATATCCCCATCCTGAGGTATTCTTTGACATCATAGAACTATGGCTCACCATCCATTTCTTTCTATATCATGTTGCAATAAGCATGCTGATCACGAACCTGGATATGCAACGGGTCAACATGAATTTTGTCTGGGTGGTGCAACATCGATGCTAAAGTGGCCAAAGCATCGACAACCTCATTATGAACTCTTGGGATGTGTCTGAACTCCACTGATCGAAATCGCTTGCTCAGATCATGCAAACATTGTCGATATGGTATAAGCTTTAAATCCCGTGTTTCCCATTCACCCTGAACCTAATGCACCAGGAGGTCCGAGTCTCCCAAGACGTCCTGGACATCCATGTCTGCAGCTAGTCGTAGACCCAAAATGCATGCCTCATACTCAGCCATGTTGTTGGTACAATAGAAATGCAACTGAGCCGTAACAGGATAATGGCGTCCTGTTTCAGAAATAAGTACCGCTCCTATTCCAACTCCCTTCGCATTTGCGGCTCCATCAAAGAAGAGCTTCCAACCTGGTTCCTTGGTCATTTCCAACTCATCTATATACATCACTTCTTCATCAGGAAAATATGTCCTCAATGGCTCGTATTCTTCATCGACCAGGTTCTTGGCCAAATGATCGGCCAATGCCTGAGCTTTCATCGCAGTCCGAGTCACATAGATTATGTCAAACTCTGTGAGCAAAATCTGCCATTTTGCCAATCTGCCTGTCGGCATAGGCTTTTGAAAGATATACTTCAATGGATCCAAGCGTGAAATGAGGTAAGTAGTGTAGGATGACAAATAATGTTTCAACTTCTGTGCCACCCAAGTTAAGGCGCAACATGTCCTTTCCAGGTGAGTGTACTTAACCTCATAAGCTGTGAACTTCTTGCTAAGATAATAGATGGCCTGCTCCTTCCTGTCGGCGACGTCATGCTACCCCAGTACACATCCAAATGAATTTTCCAAGACTGTCAAGTAAAAAATCAAAGGCCTTCCTGGTTCTGGAGGAACCAGCACAGGTGGGTTTGTCAAGTAACCTTTTATCTTGTCAAATGCTTCTTGACACTCATCAGTCCACTTGATCGCAGCGTGCTTCCTCAACAACTTGAAAATAGGCTCACAAGTTGTTGTGAGCTGAGCAATAAACATGCTGATGTAGTTCAACCTTCCTAACAGACTCATCACTTCCGTCTTGTTCCTCGGAGGGGGCAAATCTTGTATGGCTTTGATGTTTGATGGGTCCAGCTCGATGCCTCGCCGACTGACTATGAATCCCAATAGTTTTCCGGATAGAACACCAACTGCACACTTGGCAGGATTGAGCTTGAGGTTGTACATGCGAAGCCTCTGGAAGAATTTCCTCAAATCCCTGACGTGGTCGGATTGATGCTTTGATTTTATGATCACATCATCTACATATACCTCAATATCCTTGTGTATTATATCGTGAAAAATAGTAGTCATTGCCCTTATATAGGTTGCCCCAACATTCTTTAAACCAAATGGCATTACCTGGTAGCAATAAGTTCCCCAGGGTATGATGAATGCCGTCTTTTCTGCATCTTCTTCATCCATTAAACCTGATGATACCTGGCATAGCAATCCACAAAAGATCCGATCTCACGCTTGGCGCAATTATCGATCAAAATATGGATATTGGGCAGTGGAAAGTTATCCTTCAGACTTGCTTTGTTGAGATTGCAGTAATCGACGCATACTCTGATCTTGCCATCCTTCTTTGGCACAGGCACGACATTAGCCAACCAAACAGGATATCGGGTGACCCGGATAACCTTTGCATCCAACTGTTTGGTAACCTCTTCTTTAATCTTCACACTCATATCAGTTTTGAATTTCCTCAACTTTTGCTTGACGGGAGGGAACGCTGGATCAGTGGGCAATTTGTGGACCACTAAATCAGTGCTTAACCCTGGCATGTTGTCATATGACCACACAAAAAGATCTTTGTACTCAATGAGTGTTTTGATTAACTCTTCCCAGATTTTTGGCTCGAGGTGGACACTTATTTTAGTCTCTCGGATATTGTCTGTGTCCCCTAAATTGACGGCTTCTGTGTCATTCAGATTGGGTTTGGGTTTCTCTTCGAAGTAAATTAACTCCTTACTAATTTCTTCGAATGCTTCATCCTCATCATCATACTCTGATTCGTAATCGCAATCTACTTCTTGAACTATCATTTCAGAATCAGATTGATTTTTAAGACTAGGCTGAGAATTCCTTATGCACGCCATGTCATTAAGACCAGTATGAAGAGAACTGTACAGAAAAAGAAAAGAAGAAAACCAATAATTAAAATAAAATAAGGAATGAAGAAGAAAATTTTTTATTTTATTGAATTACGGGATAACAAGGTTTCACACTTTGATGAACACAATAAAAATAAATCTGGATTACAACCCTGGAATAATCCAAAGACAAGAAAAAAAATCAGAGCCCACTACCAAGACTCGGAGAAGGGGGTAGCCATCCAATTGTTGATATTGGCCCTAGGCCCCACAAACTGTATGTCTGCCTTACTGGAACCTTCTCCAACTTCTATCATGTTGACATCAGCGAACAGCCTTTCAAAGCTTTCATTCAAATCTCCATCCGGCCCAATCAGTGGTCCGAGAACTTTGGGTACCGACAACTTTCTGAAGCCTGCTCTGACAAATGATCTCGATAGGTGCGAGATTGGCTTAGGAAGGACCCTGACTCTTTTCTTAAACTTGCGAGCCCGCTTTACATCCGCTGCGGTAGGCTTGAATCCTAACCCAAAAGTATCCAGGTTCTTGGGTAAGGAAACTGGCTGGACAATACCCTGCAGATCAACCCCCAAGCCTTTTCCTGGTACAAACCCGCTGTTTAACATTTCCGAGGCTATCATGAAGGTTGCAGCTGCTATTCTGGGAAATGGAAGGCCCCCGCCCTCGGGAATTTTGTCTACTAAGACTATATCAAAAACCTGGTAAACCCATGGGCCCTTGTCATTGTCGATTTATATGAAGGGCACAATGGCATCACTAACGGCGCCTGTACCATCATCCCCGTGTACCACAATCTCTTGTCTATCCCATTCGAATTTGACCACCTGATGAAGTGTAGAAGGCACTGCTTTGGCGGCGTGGATCCAGGGTCGTCCCAACAGAAGATTATATGACACCGCCACGTCTAACACTTGAAACTCCATGGTGAACTCGACTAACCAATTGTTAACTCAAGTATGATGTCACCCACTGTGTCTGTACCACCACCATCAAACCCTCGAACACAGATGTTGTTCTTGTGAATCCGGTCACCATCGACCTTTAGTTTGTTCAATGTGGCCAAAGGACAGATATTGGCACTGGAGCCATTATTAATCAGTACTCGGGTGACTACCAAGTCTTTACACTTCACAGTTAAATAGAGGGCCCTATTATGTTCTGTACCTTCACGGGCAACTCATCGTCTGAAAAAGTGACCATGTTGACCTCAAATTTTTGTTTGCTATTTTCTCCAGATGGTTCACAGAGATCTTATCCGGAACGTGGGCTTCGTTCAGGATTTTCATCAATACCTGGAGATGCTCATCTGAATGGATCAACAAGGATAACAATGAGATCTGTGCCGGGGTCTTCCTCAACTGCTCCACGATGGAGTAGTCTTGCGCCTTCATCTTCTTCAAAAACTCCTCTACTTCTTCCTCCGTCACTCGCTTCTTTGTTGGTATAGGATTGGCCCTTCTCAATTCTGCAGGAGCAAAACACCTTCCCGAACGAGTTAACCCCTGGGCCTCGCATACTTGTTCCACAACCTCCTCCCCCTTATGCATCACCGTCACTTGACTGTAGTTCCATGGCACAGCTTTCTCACTTGTTATCGGCAACTGCATTACTGGCCTGATAACAATTGGTTCTACGCGGGCCGCCTTCACAACTAACACTGGTGTGCTTGGTACTCCCTGCAGCACTACCTTGTCCGGCTCTGGCTTCTTCACAACAACAGACGAACATTTCCCCATTACCACAACTGACTTGTCATCTACCCTTCCCAACTGTACCACTGCCTTTCCACTGGTCGGCTTTTCGTTTGGACTGGCACGAATCATCATTACCGTCTGTGAGGGTTTCTTGGGCTCCCCTCCTCGTGCACTAGTTCGATCATGTGGGCCTCATGGTGCACCGGCAACAGGTTCTCATTGATGTTGGGTGCCTCTGATGCCTGAACCTCGATCCTATTTGTGTCAATAAGATCTTGTACGACAGTCTTCAACTTCCAACACTTCTCAGTATCATGCCTGGGAGCCCCTGAACAATATTCACAGCTTACTGAGTGGTGCAGATTTTTGGGAAGGGGATTTGGCAATATGGGCTCAACAGGACTCAATAGGCCTAACTGCCTCAATTTGTGGAACAGAGTAGTATAGGTTTCTCCCAACGGAGTGAATGTTCTCGACCTCTGCACCCTTTCGTTCTTGAAAGTCTGATTCCCACGGAAGCTTGGCCCTGAAGGATTCCTGTAGGCCCTTGGTGGTGGATATGTGTTTTGTGGAGGTGGATATGTATGTTGGGGAGCCAGCGCACACCATTGCGGGCAAGCCGGAGGCTGGGTGTAAGTTTGGGTGTGATGAATGGAGAAATGTGGCTCTTGTGGTGGATAATATGGTTGTGGAGGGTTGTATGGAGTGTGTGGATAATTTGGGTAATGGGGTCTGGGTTGGTAGCGAGGGGAAGGACCTATGGATCTGGACCAAGTACCTACTTCGACTGTTGCGACCTCCTCTCTCTTCTTTCTCCCGAGCGCACCTCCCGTGCCGCTTTGGATAGCCTAAGTTGTGGCCTTGATTGCCGAATAGCTCATTATCTTGTTGGACCTGAGTCCCTCTTCAACCATACCACCCATTTTTACTACTTCGTTGAAAGATTTACCAACTGGCGTCACCAGGTGACCAAAGTAAGTTGGCTCCAAAGTTTGTAAGAAGTAGTCCACCATTTCACCTTCTCTCATTGGTGGATCGACTCTTGCTGCTTGTTCTCTCCAACGGAATCCGAATTCCCTGAAGCTTTCGCTAGGCTTTTTCTCAAGTTTCAACAGTGTGAGACCGTTAGGGACGATCTCAAGGTTATACTGGAAGTGACCTGCAAATGCTTGTGCTAGATCGTCCCAGGTATACCACCTGCTAGGATCCTGCCTCGTGTACCATTCTAGTGCGGACCCGCTTAAACTTTGACCGAAATAAGCTATCAGTAGCTCATCCTTTCCACCTGCCCCTCTCATCTTACTATAGAAACCTCGTAGATGTGCCATGGTATCACCATGTCCCTCATATAAATCAAACTTTGGCATCTTAAAACCTGGCGGTAATAGAACATCAGGGAAGGGACACAGATCTTTGTAGGCCACACTAACTTTTTTGCCCAATCCATGCATATTCCTGAAGGATTGCTCCAGGATTTTCACTTTATGAAGCACTTCGTCCTACTCCGGATTCTTAGCCGGCCTCTCAGTTTCTGCCGGGAGCTGAAGGTGAGGGGTGTAAGTGTATGGCTCGGGTGCTTTGAAGGTGAGTTCGGGAGGATAGTATTGGTTGTCGTGAACCTGAAACACTAGTTCATCAGATGATTTTTGCAATATGGCGGGTGGAGGTGCCACAAAAACAGAAACAATTGGTGGAGGAGGGTTTTGTTTGGGTGGTGGAGCTTGGGGATTATAGGAAGTTTCCCCCTGATAGTATTGAGCAATGGGGAAGCTCGTTGATAGACCAGTGGAAGGGTGTTCCGGAATTCGAGCCGGTGAGAGGGTAGGAGTAGGGGGAAGTATTGGTGATGTTTGTCCCTTAGCCCAGGCTAAGTGCATCCCAGCTATCTCTTGTCTCAACCTGTCTACTTCCTCCTTCATCATTTGCATCTCCGTCTTTTCCTCCTCAACACTTTTGTCCGAACCAGACATACTTTCCAGAATGGGCCCTTTAGATCTTGTGTGGTAATGGTAATATGCCAGAACGTTCTAACGAGCTAACTGTTTCGAATTTCTGATAATCAACAACAAACTTGTTAGCGTTAGAGTTTAACACATATTGCAATGTCATGTTGGGGATGCAATGTTCCTAAGCAGTTTAACCATTTCTATCATGTCTTTGTTCTGACTGCATGCGTCATTCCGACTTCTTTTAAGTGCCTCCAAACTTCTCTTTTTTTAGTGGTGGTCGAATATTATATGGATTGCCTACGTATCATGTCCCCGCATGAATCAGACCGGGCATAGTTCTGCCACAAGTGCGGAAAATAAAGACACCATTTTTGGATTTTCCAGCCTTTACTTAGCAAAACGTTTTATTACAAGACAAAACATTTTTGAAAGGGAATTGACAGACTTGATACAGACTACAGACTTTTATGCCAAAAAGGGAAATACAAACTCCGACGGACAACAGACTCTGAAGACAAGGAAAATATAGACTCAAACTATGAATGTTTCAGAGTTTTGAATTTTGGCGCCCGCGGGGCATCGTTTGACCTCGCCGCGGGCTTTGGTGCAAGGCCCCTTTGCAGATCTTTCAAATCTTCCATGATCTGGTGGACATAAATCATTATTGAAGTAAATAAGGTGGTACATGACATATCCTCACAAGCTAGACACTTTATGGTGATGTAGTGCCTGATATCGTCGATTCTTCCCTTGATTTGTCCCTTTCCATAAGCAATCGCTCTATTTGTTGATTCTGCGTCCCCAGTATTTGCACGTTGTAAATGAGTTGATCCTGAAACACATTCATCTGTTTTCCCATTCAGGCCATTAGATCATAGTAGCGCTTCCTATCTGCTCTGGCATCTCGGGCTTGTCTGAAGATCCGCTCTTCGAGAGTGGATATTGTTTCTCTCAACAGAGCGATGCTCCTTTCGTAGTCCCTCTTCATTTGTTGCATAGTCCGTGCTCGCTCTTCTGCCTTCTTTATCCATTTCACCTGGATTCTCGCTAGACCAACTTTAGATTTTTCCAGGTCTTCTTGATACTCGAGGACTTTCTTCTTCAGACCGTTTATGAGCTTTTCATCAGCCCAGATTCTCTTCGGGTTTCTGGCAACTATTTTCATTTCCTAGTTTTGAGCTTTGAGGACCCCACTTTCCCGAGCTATTTTGTTCTTCTCTCCTTCATTGGAAGCAATTTGCACCTTGTTCTCAAATTGCAGATCCTTAATCTGTTGTTTCAGCTTGCCTATTTCGGCCCGGTATTCGCGCTCTCTGACCAACCAGTCCCACGGTTCTTATGACGCCTCAACGAACTCTTGAATGTGAGGTTTTTTGGTTGGCCGTTTTGGCTCATCTCTTACAACATCTCTCTTCCTGTACCAGGCAATATAAGCCGGTGAGACTTCACCTTTGGATAGGTCGCGCACTCGAGTGTTTACCGTTAAATACTGGCATTCATTCCATATAGAACGAACGACTTCTTCATGAAATTGGTCGTTGGTGCTAACCTCGATTGCATAAACACTGAGATCTTCATCTGGGTGTACCACCTGACACCTCCCTAACTGTCTCATTACCCGGTAAGGCGCATAAGGCTGAATGCCTCGGAGTCCCATTAAGAGGAAGTAAGGACCCGTGGTGGGCATGTACACAATTTCTTCAACAGGAAGCCAACCCAATGTCCACCCTATTTATGCTGCAGTGATGGCGCGAAGGGAAGATACCCAGTCTTCAAACCCTTCTGGCAATTTGAGCCCTGAAATCCTCGTGTTATATCATTCAATGCAACCTTCGTTTTTAGACCTATAGCTCATATACCGAGGATGATGACACAAGTGCTCGATCATCCATATCTGCAATAACAAATTGCATCCTTCGAAAAAATCTGCCCCGGCTTTACAGGCTGTGAGAGCTCGGTATATCTCGGACACTATCATAGGGGCAAGCGTGCTTTTGTTGTTGGTAATTAGGACCTTGACGACTCCAGCCACTTTCAAATCAATATTTCTGTCTTTCCGAGGAAACACCGCAATGCCCAAGAATGCTACCATGAAGGCGAACCGCCTATATTCATCCCATTTTGTCCGATTCCCTCTACTGCAAACCCCGCTTTCCAGATCGTCGAACCCTCCTATATGCCCATACCTCTGGTATATGAACTGTAGAGTAGAAAAACCCTATCCAATTCAGAATACGAGACTCCCTTGCTTATCTTCAACAGATCCATGAACTTGTGCGAATTGACGGCTCTTGGAGCAATCAGATATTTGTGCCTTAGCCCCTCAGTAATGTCCGTATAACCTGCTACCTCTTCTAAGGTTGGGGTGAGTTTAAAATCCGAGAAGTGGAATACGTTGTGGGACGGGTCCCAAAATGTAACCAAAGCTTTTATGATGTCACATCTGGGTCTGACGTTTAACAAACTGGTTAGACCTCCCAGATGTGCTTTGATCTTATCTTGCTCTGACTTTTCCAAATCCTCCCACCACAAGCGCAACTCCAAAGGGATCTTGCTCCTACCCGGGCTCATTCTATATGTTTGATTGGGGTGATTAACACTTATTGGACTAAAAAAAAACTAAAATTGACACACATTTAAATAAACTCCGGTCTTGTCAATACGACCTTTCAGCACTTCGAAGAAGATTTAAAGGTTGTGTTTTACCAACCGGACAAAACCTTGAAAATGATCAAAAGTGGCTATTTTCGCAAAAACAGCCTTCCGGCGTCTTTTTAGGGACATTCGGCTATTTTTACAAGAATGGAATCACCCGACTTATTTATGACGAAAGATTTAAAATTTTTGACATTTTTTGGCTATTTTTGCAAAAGGGGAGGTTGGACCCGATGAGGGCTGCCTACGTATCTCACATCCTGTGGGAATCAAACCGGCGTAGTTCGGGCAACAAAAATAAACTAATTCTGAAAACAAGACTTGTTTAAATAAATTACACTAGAAAAAACATTTTTTCATTTTCTCAAAATTTTGGCAGAGTTTGCTATTTGGGCATTGTTTTTTTTTTAAAAAATAATTATCTCTCTACACCGCTATTTTCTTTTTCTTTTTCCAATATTCCAGTATTTTCAGAAGCCGGTCAACATGCAAGTCTGCAGCAAATAAATGTGTAAAACAAACAGGATGCAGCAGGATGGTCTTTTTCATTTCAGGTTGCTTGTCCGACGGACCCAACCTCTGTGTTGAGTCCCCTAAGTCAAGTGCACATGATGCAAATAAGCGTTCCTACTAGGGATCCGGCATGAGGTTTTGTTATACTAGGTTTATCCTGGGTGTTTGTTCTAGACCTGGCTTACCCGAGCGGACAACTCGAGCTGAGGATGGGAACTGCGTACCGGTAACCAAAAGATCATCCGGTTTTGCAACTCCTCCGAATCCTCGTTCTATTTTGGGATATGGCACTAACAGAAAGAAGTCACGACCAGCGTGCACTCCTCAAAAGAGAGAAGAGGGGGTTTCAGCACAGTTTATATATATACAGTTCAAATATTATCAAAGCGGTAGAAACAACATTTTGCACATTAAATTCAAAATGTAATAAAAATCAGATAACAGATAAAGTCAAATATAACAATTATTCTAAGCTCGAATCCTTGAACCCTGAACCAGAGATTCTGGGTCTGATCCCCAACAGAGAGGAGGAGCATGAACTAGAAATGAATTGATAGCCGGAAAGAATCCCAGCAGAGAGAGTCATATCGGCAACACTCCAATCCCCAGCTGAAAAATAAAATAAAATAAGAGAGTCTTATCGGTGAAAATCTTCACAGGCACCATAAGGCGACGGGATTTGAGAGAAATGAGAGAGTCTTATTAGTGAAAACCCTTCGAAGGGCACTATAAGGCGACAAGGCAAGATTGGCGGAAAGGGTCCGCATTTGGCAAAGAGTTGAGTGCTTGTTTATCCCCAGCAAGATGAGACCGTCCAAAAGATTGATTGATACGAATAGACTAGGTTGATTAATCCGGAATGCACGACATGACCGTTGGGATCGGTTATATCATTCAGATAAGTTCTTTTCTTTCTTTTTTCCCAGCATTTGTTCAGAAAGACTTCTTCTTTTTCTATTTTTTTGAAATCATCATTTTTTTTCATTTCTTAGTTTAAAGACTTTACCTCCCCAGCAGTTTGTTTTTGGAAAAGATTTTCAGAGCTTACTACTATTGGCCAAAATGGTGCAAAGCAAAATGCAAATAGGACAGGCCAAAGATAAGGCGACAAAGCGAAAAGAAGTTTGTCGCAAGACCAAATGACGAATGGGTCTAGATCCTAAGAGGACCAAATTTCTAGGGGAAGTTGGAAAAAACGGAAAAGCAACAGTTAAAAGGTTATGAGGATCCCCAGCAGATTTGCGAGATACAGGAACAACTCCGACAAATTCTCGACCAAGTTCCGCAATGGTCGGACAACACAGAGCGGGGAAGGAAGAGAAAAGAAAAAACATCCCCAGCAGGAATATCATCCCCAACAAATAATATCATCCCCAGCAAGTTTTATAGCAAAGCAGGGAAAAGAAAAAGGAAAAAACCATCCCCAGCAGAGTCGCCAAAGCTGTCACACCTCCTTTTTACCTGCGCCCGCAGGGGCGTAAGGGGTAAGTGGAGTTTTTCCAATTAAAGGACAATAGAAATGGGATTTATTATTTAAGAATCAGAGTCACCACTTGGGAGATTTATGGTGCCCCAAGTCACCGGTTTTAATCCCGAATCGAGGAAAAGAATGACTCTGTATTACAATCCACGAACCAGAAATCCGGATAAGGAATTCTGTTAACCCGGGAGAAGGTGTTAGGCATTCCCGAGTTTCATGAATCACCCGACATTGATCATAACTTAGGATTTGTCTCAATGTAACCGGTGACTTGGGACACCATAAATCTCCCAAGTGGCGACTCTGATTCTTAAATAATAAATCCCGTTTCGATTGTCCTTTAATTGGAAAAACTCCACTTACCCCTTCCACCCCTGTAGGCGCAGGTAAAAAAGAGGTGTGACAGTATGTAAAACTACAATTCTAAAAGTCTACTAATAATGAAAAATTGGAAGAAGAAAGAAAAAACTCGTTGCCGAATCTTTCACCTTGCTCCTAGCGTGTTTCTATCTCCAAAAGTGTTCTCACTCCAACGTAGTATCTCATCCTTCAAAGGGACGTTTTAGGATGTATTTATATCAATTAGAGTTTGTGTGGGTCGGTCTTCTGATCTCTTATTTCAGATTGGAAAAGCTAGAGGCACGTCTAGACGCACGACCAAACCACTTTCAATTGTTGTTTTCTTTTGCCCGATCCCGGTCTGGCGAAGTGACCTCGCTTCATTGTCCGGGACTTTTTTCTTCAACTTTTTTCCTTCTAATTTTTCTCCTATTTGATCCTTCTTCGTGCAAGTTTGTTCATATACATAAGAAACACGTAATTATCATATTTCACTTGAAAAACCATGTGCTTTCATGCAACTCACATAAAAAAAATATGCAAACATACTAAAAAACATGCACTTTTCATTATTTATCAGCGGACCCAGTAACTAAGATGAGCTATGAGTTTTGTGATAAATTCAAAATTCATAAACTTTAAATTCTGGCTCTGCCTCTGCCTCTACGGTTGATAATAGTGCAATCAGTTAGCCTCTGCTCTCAAGTCGGTACACTGTAGCTTAAGTCATCTACATATGTCAGTATAATGTGATTTCACTTTAATTTTAGTTTACTATATTTAATAAAATTGAAACAGTATAGGGAAGGTCGGGAACAAAGAAAACAAATTGTTAAAGAAACAACAAAATGATTAGTGACACCTGATAAAATAGAAATCAAACAGTGTCAGAACTGGGCAGGAAGCCGACATTTTGACAAAGGGGCTTGGAGGACATGATCATGAATACTTGATAGGCAAGTTGGAAAAAATTTATTTTGTGCCTCATATAACTGACAGTAGTTGTGTGAAGCCTCTTTTTTATCTCACAATTTTATGGACCCAAAAATACAAAATATGCATCCACAAATTTGGTAAAAATTGCACGGGGCGCCCTATTTGGTTGCCCCCATTTAACCTATACCCATTTTTTTAAAAACTTTTAACTTGTACCCATTTTTTAAACAATTTCAGCTCCCTTTCTCCTCCTCCTCCTCCTTCTCCTTCTCCTCCTCAAAGTTATATCCGCCTCTTCTTTCTCAAGCTTCTCCTTCTCCCCTTTCTGCAAGAAATCTATTACGGCTATGTATAAGTTTGACTATAGTTAAAACCACTAATACATCTCTGTACAAAAGTGCCAAAAATCTAGGCTTCTCGTGCTGCTTTTCTAGTGTAACTTGTTTTCTTCGTCAGTGTGAACTCTTATTTGGATGAGTAAGAAGCAGGACACTGTTGAGGATGTACCTTGTGGTAACATTGTTGCCTTGGTTGGTCTGGACCACTTTATTAACAAAAGCAACATTGACGAATGAAAAAGAAGTAGATGCCCATCCAATCATAGCAATAATATTGAAACCCCCAACAGATTTTGGATACCATACGTTTTCCCATGCTAATAGTGTTGTATATTTTCTTGTCCAGTCATTTCTTATCTTCCACGCACTCATGGATAACACTGTTGAGTTATAGCTATGCAGTTGCAGTCTTGGAACTTCAGCTCTTCGCCAGTTAAAAAAACAAAAACTTCAGCTCTAGAGCTGAAGTTCTCCAGTTAAAAAAATAAAAACTTCAGCTCTAGAGCTGAAGTTCCCTAGTTACAAACAAAAAATTTCAGCTCTAGAGCTGAAGTTCGATAGTTAAAAAACAAAAACATCAGCTCTAGAGCTTGATAGTTAAAAAACAAAAACTTCAGCTCTAGTGCTGAAACTTACAAACAAAAACTTCAGCTCTAGAGCTGAAGTTCGATAGTTAAAAAACAAAAACTTCAGCTCTAGAGCTGAAGCTTACAAACAAAAACTTCGCTAGTTACAAAAAAAAACTTCAGCTCTAGAGCTGAAGTTCGACAGTTACAAAACAAAAACTTCAGCTCTAAAGCTGAACTTCAGGCCTGGCTACTAGAATGCTGAAGTTTTGCGCGATTGCCTTTGCTACTTCAGCCTCTTATGCTGAAGTTATGCGAAAAAGCGGGTACACTTGCAATTTTTTTTGCAAAGCGGGCACAAGTTAAAACGTGACACAAAAAGTGGGTATAGATGCAAATGCCCCACAAATTTGTGAGATAAGAAGAGACCAGTTGTGTGAGGCACACCATAAAATTTTTCGGGAAGTTGAAGATGTTTGATGTCTTCAAATTCTCAACTTTAGGGGAGTGTTGAGAGTACAAGAGGTTGAACTTAATGTACTATATGTTATGCACCACTAGTTGGACTTTAATTGATCTTGTAGGGCTCGTTTGGTACGAGGATAAGGGATAATTAATCTCGGGATTAAATTTAAAGTAAGTTTATCCCATGTTTGGTTGGGATAAAATCGTGGTATCTCTAATTCCGGGATTATAATATTTCTTTATCCCTATGAAAAAGTAGGATAACTAATCCCGAAATAGTTAATCATGAAATAACTTATTTCCCAACCAAACGACCCCATAAAGTTAATGGTTGCTGTTCACAAAAAAAAAAAAAAAACGATATTAACACCTTGAAAATTATGGTTTAATGGAAAACTCGCTTAATTTGAAAATTCAAAATTGGCCATTAAGGCGTATAAGGTAGACCAAATCAGAAAGCTATCGTAGTCAACATAAAAGGAAATAAAAATACCAAAATAGGAAGATAAATAAATAAATACACCAACCGTTTCTGTGTCCCTTATGTCCGACGTTATGAGGAACGTTAATATCATGTCTGTTAATATTTAATAATAGCCCTTATCAATTAACGAACAAAAAAGTAGTCGTAATTAATTAAATTATTTAAATACCAAATTTTTGAAATTAACTTGAAAGAAACCAAAAAGTGGCCGCGCCCACTAAAAAACGTTTTCCACAAGCAAAGATCTAAGAACTGAATTATAATATAGTCTTGTCAAATTTGATATTTTGCTACTTTGTATGGTATGCAAATCGACACAAACATAAGTAAACAGTTTAATAGCAGTAGGTAGCTCGAAGCTCCTCAATCAAACACCTTTATTGCTTAACAACTAAAAGAGTATAAAATTAACAAATAAAATGTAGCGTCACACTCGTAAGACAAACTAGAATTAGGAGATCTGAATATTATAATAAGTTAAAGTTTATTTATATATTAGTATCATTAATAACGTATAGACAATTTCAGCACATATTATAAAACGAAAAATATCAAGATGTAGACGGTTCCTTGTCTTACTTGCTACTAGTAATATCGACACATAACATGCGTGTACGCGATTAAAATTTTTAAATATATGCTGCTAACATTTGTATGGGTGAAATTGGTTGATACCAAGTGGTCAAATGGAGAGATGATACATGGAATCGAATACAAGCAAAAGATGAGTCATCTAATAATTGATACCGGGTACGAGGGGTGTAACCGGTACGAGATCGATCCCGAAGGAAACATAGCCGATAATAGAGATTCAAAGGTTTGACATCGAGTAACATTTAATGAGCAGTTATTGCAGAAAATATCTGCATTCAAAGCCAGTCATTATGCACCCATCAATGACGTCATTCAAGAGAAACTTGATTTTCAGATCTTGTCCCCCAATGTAGAGGCTATAAATAGCAAGATTAGCATTGTAAGATATGAAACATTGTGCACACGAAAGTTATAATCTATTATTTTACGCTCAATCTAAACAGTTTCATCATTGCTTTTACTTTTGCTCTCGAAAAGATCGAGTTTGGAGTCATGCTTGTTTTCTCCTTTAATTTCAGTCGTTAATCTTATTTTTATTCCTATTTCTTTATTATTTTTAGATCAAATCGATTTGCTTGTCTATAAACTACGCTATAAATTGAAATGTAGTGTTTTACGGATAAACAACATTGAGCTTAAAAATGAGTACATGGTGAATTAGAAAAACATGATATAAAAATTTAGCCTTACACATGTTAAAAGTGGCAATATAAGTAGCAAATACAAGTGTATAATTAGGGAGAAGACCCAGGTAATTTATTTTAGGGTCGAGGCTTTATTTAAAATTTGGGGCATAACAAAATATTCCGTCCTTAATTTCTCATTAATCCACCATTCCGTATTTGGTTTAAGCTGATAATACAGTAGTTTCTAACAAAGCAAATCAAAATAAAAGTAAATCTCTACAACTCTTTCCTTTTCTTTTCCAAATAAAGAATACGAACCGCTTAATCTTCAAAAATGAATGTTTAACAACGAGAGTCCATTACATCAGACCTCGAGCCCCTAACCATCATAACCTTAAATTCCTCGAAATCGATCATCCCGTCGCCGTCACAATCAACGCCGCCGATCATTTCCCGGCACTCTTCCAGCGAACATTCTTCACCTAAACGCTTCATCACGTTCTGCAACTCATCAGCAGAGATGGATCCATTCTTGTCCACATCAAACACAGAGAAAGCTTCCTTAAGATTCTCCAAAATTTCATTCGAATCGATATTTTTGGTGTTGAGTTCGATGAATTCTTGCAAATCGATGAACCCATCTCCGTCGGCGTCAACTTCCTTAATCATATTCACCGATTCTTCCTCCGTTACGGCGTTTCCTAGGCTAGCCATGATGCAACCCAGTTCCAACGATGAAATTTTTCCGTCGCCGTTCATGTCGAACTTGCTGAACACCTGTTCTAGCTCCTCTTCGATCTTGGCCGGAGAGTTTACCGGCGGCGAACTCCTCGGCGATGGGGTTTTCGAGTTGGGCAAGCTCTTCTTCTTCTTGAAATTGAACAGAGATTTGAATCCCATACCTAAAGGGCCGGGTGAATTATTAAAGAACAGAATGCAAGAGAGAGAAGAGTTAAAAGAAACTGATTGGGAGATTTGTTTGAGAGGATTATAAAGGGATAGTTTGAAATATTTATTAAGTATTTTCTAGCAGTTCTAGACCTTTTTGGATTTTGATGAAAGTTGTGTTAGCAATTAGCATACTGGAGAGACTGCGTGAATGCACGATGAGAATCATGCCGTCCGTACCTGCCGGCTACCTCGCGACAAAAAATTAATTGTGAACTAATTTAAATTCTCGTCAAATTAACATTTATGTCCAAAAAAATTACTTCCTCACTTCCCGTTTATATGAACATATTTTCTTTTTGGTTCGTTAAAAAAAGAATGATCCCTTTCTAAATTTAGTAATAATTTAATTTAAATTTATAATTTTATCCTTAAATTTATAATTTTACCCTTAATAAGAAGCTTTTATAACTATGCAAATATTCTGGCCCCCTTTTAATTTGTTTAGGACCACAAATTTCAAAATTCTTTAATATAATATGACTCTTTAACTTATGTTGATATAGTTTGAGTTGACACGGAAAATTAATTTTTTTAAAAATTTGAAAGCGGCGAAGCACTTTTGAAGAGGATGATAATAAGTCTGTGGATTCGATTTTTCGAATCGGTTTGTATTGTTAGATTTCAATTTTTCTAGTTTTCGATTTTAAAAATATAAAATCAAATTCAAACCAAAATAAGTTCGGTTTAGTTTGAGTTTTCTCTTTTCGATTTGGTTATTCGTTATATCATATAAGATAATTAAATAATTGAATATTTATATTTTATGAT
This sequence comes from Nicotiana sylvestris, assembly GCF_000393655.2. Classification (NCBI taxonomy): domain Eukaryota; kingdom Viridiplantae; phylum Streptophyta; class Magnoliopsida; order Solanales; family Solanaceae; genus Nicotiana; species Nicotiana sylvestris. The sequence continues at coordinate 87,061,286 of NC_091067.1, forward strand.
TAAAAAATAAATTATAGAGAATAAGAAGTAACAATGTTGAATCTCTTAAATATAAATTCTAATATTAGTCACGTGTAAAACTTTTAATACTCAATAATTAAGGTAACATGTTCTAACATAAAAATACAAAGTCTAAACCATAATCCAACTTCAAATGAGATTAATTCTTGTTTGCAACTATTAAACAGTGAAACTTTTGAAGTAAAAGTGAAGCTTTTGACGAAAGTTTCGCAATCGTGATACTACCCAATAAAGACAGAGATATAAGGGGTTATATTTTAAAGATGACGAATGGGGCTTTACATACCCTAGTACAAATAGGTCATTAATTAAGTAAGTAATGCTAAAAGTGATACGGAGTATGTGTGTATATTTCTAATTTTTTTTTTTTTTTGCTTTTTCAATTTTTGTTTTTATAAATTCGCAACCAAACCAAAAATTCAAAATTTTTACCGGCCGTTTGGACATAAGAATTGTAAAATTTCGGAAAAAAGTGATTTTTTTTCAAGTGAAAATAGTATTTGAAATTTAGAGTTGTGTTTGGACATGAATATAATGTTGGACTTTTTTGAATTTTAGTGAGTGATCTGAAGTGAAAATTTTGAAAAATATCTTTTTGGAGTTTTTCAAATTTTCAAAAAAATTTCAAAATTCATTTTCAAGTGAAAATCGAAAATTTCATAGGCAAACACTGATTTTGAAAAAAGTAAAAAAAATTCGAAAAAAATAATCTTTTTTATGGCCCAAACCATAAAAAAAATCCAAATAAAAACTTCGGCTTGATTTTCGATTTAATCCGAATAATGCACACCCTTAATGATAAACTCCCGATATCTAGCTGATGTAAAATAAATAAAGAAAATACAGAATCTTCTGAAATGGAATTAGATTAGTTGAGTACGTTTTTTAAAACCTGAAGGATATCACCCTATAGCTCCCTAGCTAATGTTCTCATTAATAGCTAAGCAATAGGAAAAACTAGCTTAACTTAACTATCTCTTTTATTTGGAAGAGTGTTACCCTTGGTTGGAGGATATAATTATGTTCCAAAGGAATTCTTTGGATTCCTAGTAGACACCCCTCTCTTAGTACATATTTGGGGTAGAATATCCCAAATATCTCATCATTACGTGATTCTATTCATAGTCCCAAATATCTCATCCTTACGTGACTCTATTCATAGTCCCTTGCATATAAATGACTATAAACTTAGAATTGTTATAAAATAAAGATTATAAAGTAAAGACAAGTATAGAGAGAAACTGATATATTATTCGAATTCAAATTGATGTACATAATGAACTGAAATCTCTTCTATTTATAGAAGAAAGGAAGCTGCTGTGTAAGCTGCTATGCAAGCTGTTGTGTAAGCTGCTACTATACCAGATATGGATAATCTTCTACTGAGAGCAATGTTTATCCATAACGGAGTACTGAATGAATAAGCTTATTATACCCGGTATGGATAATCTTCTACCTAGAGTAATGTTTATCCATAACCGGGTACCGAAGTGATAAGCTTCTTCAGGAAGCTTATTTCCAATAGAGTACTAAATAGATAAACATATTTACGGTGGTGTCCCATATGGATAAGCTTCTTCAGGAAGATTATTTACAACGGAGCACTAAATGAACATCCATAATATAATATATTTATAACACTCCCCCTTGGATGTTCCTTAAAAGATAATGTGTCTCATTAAAACCTTACTAGGAAAAACCACGTGGAAAAAAATCCTAGTGAAGGAAAAAAAGTACACATATTTAGTAATACGCATTGCTAGGTGCCTCATTAAAAACCTTATAAGGAAAACCCCATGGGAAAAAACCTTAGTAAGGGAAAAAGAGTGCATCGCGTATTTTACTCCCCCTGATGAAAACCTTGTTTCAAATATTTGAGTCTCCGCATTCCAATCTTGTATACCATCTTCTCAAAAGTTGAAGTTGGCAAAGATTTAGTGAATAAATCTGCTGGATTATCACTTGAACGGATTTGTTGCACATCAATGTCACCACTTTTCTGAAGATCGTGTGTGTAGAATAATTTTGGTGAAATGTGCTTCGTTCTATCTCCTTTTATAAATCCTCCCTTCAATTGGGCTATGCATGCAGCATTGTCTTCGTATAAAATTGTGGGTCTTTTCTCACATTCCAAACCACATTTTTCTCGAATAAAATGAATTATTGATCTCAACCATACGCACTCCCTACTTGCTTCATGAATAGCTATTATCTCAGCGTGATTTGAAGAAGTAGCAACAATAGATTGCTTTGTGGAGCGCCATGATATGATAGTACCTCCATATGTAAATACGTAGCCGGTTTGAGATCGAGCTTTATGGGGATCAGATAAATAACCTGCATCTGCATAACCAACAAGGTCTGCACTATCTTTGTTAGCATAAAACAAACCCATATCAAGAGTTCCCTTTAAATATCGCAATATATGCTTAATCCCGTTCCAATGTCTCCGTGTAGGAGAAGAACTATATCTTGCTAGTAAATTAACAGAAAATGCTATGTCAGGCCTTGTAGCATTAGCAAGATACATTAGTGCACCAATTGCACTGAGACGCACACAGATTGCTTTAAACCGTACAAAGATCTTTATAATTTGATCGAGTACACTTCTCAAGACTTTGAATTATATGCTTCGGGCATTTTCAATCCTTCAAGGATATTCATATAGATTTAGCCAAATAAGTCATATAGGTTAAGACTTGTATCTAAATGGTATGACATCTTCAAGTGTCTGGACTACTAGTCCGATCCTCACAATCTTTTACAATATTGTGCACTATATTGTATTAAATATATCGTCGACGATCATTTTGTGTCAGTTCCGAAACGACATAACTTGTGGAGATCTCATCACTTTCTTTATTTTCAGGTACCTGAACTTTTTCGGGAGTTTCATGAAATGTTATGTCGTGGGCTCTTCTAGAGCTTATTTCCTCCTAATTTTGATCATTAGCTCCTACTATTTTTCAAGGATTGTTACCTTAGGAACCGATTGGTCTACCACGCTTCATGCATACAGTAAACTCTATCCTTCAGGGATTTTAATTTTAATAGGAGTATTTGCAGCTGAAATATGATATTTAATTTTGGATCAGCAAATGCTTCTGGCATTTGACTTGAATTATCTTCTAAGTGAGGATCATGATAATTCGATTCATATAGCATATTTTTCAACTGTTTATTCCATCCCCCAAATGTTAGAAAAACTAACATATATCCCCAATCATCTTTGGGAAACATATCTTTGTGTATTATGGTAGAGAAATTAATCATATACCACGCAACAAAAGATAGTAAAAATATTTGGTTTCTGATCCTAAACCAATTGTGAAGGGAGGACTTATCATATATTGTTGATCTGATGCATACAAGTGCTGCTATATGCAATTTAGAAAATCTTAGACCAACACATGAAGCTTTGTTCTCATAAGCAATGGTTTAGCCATTAATAGGAGGTATTCAATGCTAAACCAGCTTGGATATAAACCAGCATTATCAAGATGAACTGTCTTGATTTCATAATCTGAAAATTATGCTCTTAATCGAGAAAAGCAATTCCAAATGCCAAACTGCAGGTTGACAATAATTACACATGTAACCATCTCATATATGCACCTATAAGTGGTTCACATGATAGGTGAACGGGCCCATATTCACCTTTTATATATTTCAGAATCAGGGGTCTTAGTCCCAACTTTAGCTGGTATAATCAATTCATTATGAGAACAAGCAACACATGAGAATTCCTGAAGAATCTTCTAGTTCTTTAGTATATGCTTATCTGAATTCTCAAATAGCTCATTTAAAAATGGCAAATGAAAACTTCAAGTTTATCATGTCATGTGCTATCTCTTAGTAAACTTCTGGTTTACTATGGCATAAACTTTTGCTTTAGTAAACTTCTGGTTTACTGTGATACATGATATAGTACAAATTAAAGAATAAGGCGGGTAACTTCTCACATACATATTATTTTACCCCCTATGATTGTGGAAACATGAAGATTATCAATCTTCCAATCATTTGTAGTCTCAATATGATAGCCATTTGTATTAGTAAACTTCAGGTTTACTACAACATATGTTTTGACCATAATCATATAATATGAATGACATATTTGTATATAAGCTCTTCGAGAGCCTTCATTTATTATCCACAATCTAATATTTATCTGGCACTACTGGTGTCATGTATTCTTTAGGCAAACATTTAGCTCTTCAGGAGTTGTTGATACATTTTGTACTATCAAATATTGCTCAGACACTGCTGGTGTCATGAGAGAAAATCACAATCAAATAAACAATGTAAAACAATTGTTTAAGCACACGAAAACTCCTCTTCATAATATTTTTCCACTTCAGGAGGCAATTTCAATTGTGTTACTTCTTCAGGAGCAAATTTAAAATACGAAATATTGAGTATATATTCTCTCAATTATATTAACTCTTCTGGAGGTGAATTGTAATGTATTCACATCAAGAGCGCGTTCATATTTACCCGACTTATTAGTATTGTCACATTCACTTCAGGGAATGGATTAATATTATCAAAAGTTCTCATCCTTCAGGAAATCGAACATAATTATCTGAATGCGCATTAATCACATCAAATTGTGATGCCTCAACCTCTTTTAAAATATTTACTACTTCAGGAGCAAATCGAGGCGTGCATTTAATATAGAGAATATTTATGTAGCTTATCTTCAATTGTAACCATAGAAAGCCTAAATTATCACTTCTGGTGATCATAGGCATATACCACTTCTGGTAGTTAACAAAATATAATTACAATGAGATATACAAAATATAACCACTTCTTGTGGTTGTATATTTCTTGCAAACTCTGCTAGAGTTTAAGTTGATCTAATAATGTTATCCATATTCTTCAAAATGACATAAACAAGATATATTATAGTAAACATCATTATCAAATCATAATTTTTCTTTATGTACAACAATTACATAACCATACTATCTATTACAAATAACAAAAATTAAAATATTTACATTTCTACAGATTCACCACCGATTACATGACTTGTTTCTCCTTCTGGGAGTGCAAGGTAATCAGTTACATCCAAATGCATGAAGTCTAAATTATCTTCAGAAATAAAATTTGCTTCAGCATTTTTCTCTGTCTTCTTTAGGGAGGCTTGATAAAGCTCAACCAGGTGCTTTGGCGTACGACAGGTACGTGACCAATGCCCTTTTTCTCCACATCTATAGCATGCATTTTCTGCATTTGGTGCTTGCATCGCTTCATGCTTTTGTTCCTTCCTTTTCCACTGCTGGTGGTGAGGAGTGTTCTTTGGCGCATTATTATTACCATGATTAGAGTTTCTTTCCCGACCACGACCATGACCACGACTGGGGCCACGACCTTTTCCACGTTTAGCCTGATGGAAGTTCGTCTCATTCACTTCAGGGAATGGACAAGAACCAGTAGGTCGGCTTTCATGATTTTTCATTAATAGCCCATTATGTTGCTCGGCTATAAGAAGATGTGAGATAAGTTCAGAATACTTTTTAAATCCCATCTCTCGATATTGCTGCTGCAGGAGCATATTCGAGGCATGAAAAGTGGTGAAAGTTTTCTCCAACATATCATGATCAGTAATATTATCACCACATAACTTCAATTGGGAAATAATTCTGAACATAGCAGAATTATACTCACTGATAGATTTAAAATCTTGTAGCCTTAGATGAGTCCAATCATATCGTGCCTGTGGAAGAACGACCATCTTCAGGTGGTCATATCTATCTTTCAAATTATTCCACAGTATGACTGGATCTTTAACAGTAAGATATTCCATTTTCAGGCCCTCATCAAGGTGATGGCATAGGAATATCATTGCTTTGGCACGGTTTTGGTTTGATGCCTGATTTTTGTCTTTGATGGTGTCTGCCAGACCCATCGCATCAAGATGAATTTCAGCATCAAGCACCCAAGACATGTAGCTTTTGCTCGATATATCCACGACTACAAATTCAAGTTTAGAAAGATTTGACATTATTTAGAAAAAGAAAGTTCTTACCTCAGATACTTTCAAAATATTTGCTCGAGATGGCAGAGTCTCGTGCTGATAACGTGTTATAAAATAAAGACTATAAAGTAAAGACAAGCATAGAGAGAAACTGATATATTATTCGAATTCAAACTGATGTACATAATGAACTGAAATCTCTTCTATTTATAGAAGAAAGGAAGCTGCTGTGTAAGCTGCTACGCAAGCTGCTGTGTAAGCTGCTACTACAAGCTGCTGTGTAAGCTGCTACGCAAGCTGATGTGTAAGCTGCTACTGCAAGTTGCTGTGTAAGCTGCTATTGCAAGCTGCTGTGTAAGCTGCTACTATACCAGATATGGATAATCTTCTACTAAGAGCAATGTTTATCCATAACAGAGTAGTGAATGAATAAGCTTATTATACCCGGTATGGATAATATTCTACCTAGGGTAATGTTTATCCATAACCGGGTACCGAAGCGATAAACTTCTTCAGGAAGCTTATTTCCAATAGAGTACTAAATAGATAAACATATTTACGGTGGAGTCCCATATGGATAAACTTCTTCAGGAAAATTATTTACAACGGAGTACTAAATAAATATCCATAATATAATATATTTATAACAAGAATCATATATATATATATATCTCATAATTTAGAGTGCCAAACTATCTTTTGACCTGCCTAAGAATATTTAGAATAGAATTAAGGCTATCACCCTTCCTCTACATGATTTAAACAATGACATCTCCATGTGGAGTCTCAATAGCAAAGGAATCTTTACCTCCAAATCGTGTTATAAGTTAATAGAAGATTACTTAATGGACACTAAAGATTTCTCATGGATATCTTGAAGTTAAAATGCCCGAATTAATAAGATTAAATTTCTCTTGTTTCACACATGTTACCTTGTCGAAGTTACCTCTATAATATTGGCATAAACGTAGATCCCCCTATGTTCAACAGATGTCAGGATTTCAAACTTATGGGTTCAAAATTTTAATCATTTAGTTACTGGGTTCTTAATTAATAATTTATATATATTCAATAGATTTTGTTAAGACAAATACAAAGTTCGAACCAAAATTACTGAATTTAACCGAACCTGCTCCCGGCACTCTAGCTCCGCCCCGATGTCCAATATGTAGGAAGGATGACGAGACAGTGGAACACATACATCTTTCTGAGGTGCCCCGTTATATTGTTGCTCACCTTTAGCAACAAGTAGGCTACTTTCACAATAATCATCTAACTACAGATCATTGGCTAGCTGTCCTTACAACCCTCAACCTTTCTACTAATACTCCTTATTACGACTGGGATGACTTTTTTCCTTTTATTATCTGGGGCATACGGCTTAATCGGTCGGAATAACAGCATTTATATTAATTATCAATGATCTCCCAAAAGATGTCTTTAATATAGGCAAGCCATGTCAGCATTATTATAGCCCTCATGGACCGCCATATACAATCAATGAGGTCCCCACAAAGTTTGGCCTCGGGGCGAAGTAGCCTCGAAGCAATGAAAGATGCGGTCGAAGAATTATCATAGTTTAAGGTCGAGGTCGAGCATCTTACGTAGAATTATAACAGCTGATATTAAGATATGACATAAAAGAGAATATTCTAGTCTGCACATGTACTATTAAGGTTTCTAGGAACATAAAGGACACAATGATATGGAACATGAGATAGTCATTTGTAAAATACACTTTGACCTTATACATATGATGTGATTCTATCACAAGGATACAAAAAGAGCCTCTTTTGCTATGATTCTTGTCTAGCATTTCCACGGGATCCAAGAGCAACCTAAGTATTCAAGGACTCATAAATTATTTATCATTGTCAGAAAGAATATCCACTGATCTCATCCCTTTTCGAGTGACTCACACATTTTTTTTTGGTAATTAAAGAGCTTTATTTACTAAGGAAAAATATGTACAAGAAATTCACAAAAAAAAAAAAAAATATCTCATTAAGCTGGACAGACCCAACTTCTGCAGCAAATCATGATCAAAATTTAGCATCTGACCTTCTAAACTCCCTTCCTAGTTACAACCATACTAGATTCTTATGGATACCGGTTATAATCTTACTAAGTTCCTAAGGATAATAATTGCGCTTCCTCAGTTCTCCAGCAATTTTTGTGTTGCAAGCACCTCGACAGTGAATATCCCGCACAATCAATCTGGTAAGGTCTGCTTCATTCCTCATGACTCCTTGGAAGATTCTATTATTACTCTCATGCCAAATATAGTAGACACTGCAAGCCAGGACCATTCTATATATCCGAGCTTGACCATTCTTACCATTTGCTAGCTTCACTGCCCACTCTAGCCCTTCTTGACACTACATCACTTGCCTTTGTACGCCTTTCCAGCATAGTAGCTTAGACCAAATAGTCATAGAGTAAGAACATTTGAAGAATATATGTGCTAAGCTTTCATTTGCTGCATTACATAGTTCACATGCCTGATTGCGGGTGACGCCCCATTTGGCTAATCGATCCCTCGTGCACAATTTTCCATCTCTAGCTCCTTTTGCCACTCACACGTTTTATTTACTTGAATGCCACTTATTGCCATTTATTACTATTAAATATCATATTCTATCTTTTTGGATCATTGAATATTGCTGTTATTGCTTATATTTATTGCCATCCAAACAAACATACAAGTTATTTATCGCAACAACGACAATTTTATCTTTAGGATATTATTATTAACTAAGATTAACTCTTCTTTGCATAAATCTAATTGGTTGAGCCAAAATCTATATCTTTGGTTAAATAGTTTGGCACCGTCTGTGGGGACTTCTTAGTTAATTTTTTAGTTTTCTTTAGATCTACAGCTAACGTGAGTCACTAACCTCACAAACCCCAAGATCTTTCTCGTTCTTTGCATGTACAAGAACCTACATTGCAGGTAACCAAGGAGAGAGGACTAAAATAACAAGTGACTTCCCTAGCAGCCTCATGAATACTATCAATGAGATCTATGAGATATTAGGCGAGGACTTGACGCCCACTGCCTCCCCCAGGCGCGAGAGGTCGCCTCCTCCCCGTTGTAGCATAACAAAACCAAATGGAAAACTGGCCTCCACATTTACAGAAGAAGGGACGCTACCAACCGTGAAAAAGCTCCTCGAAGCATGGCTAACGATACGCTAGTGATCGTGCTCAGCAAGCCCACTCCATGAACGACTACAGAGATTGCAAGAACCTACACAGTACAACGAGCAAATGACCAGGGTGACCGACCAGTCGCTCCAACACCAGGTATAATTCATAACATTACTAGCAATATAGGTGACAGCTCCCTCGCTGCTATTCTAAGGAGGATGGAAGAAATGGAGAATAAAAACAAAGCACTCAGGGATAAAATAAAATAACACTAAGAACGAGTCGACAAGATACCGGCCGCTCCTAAGCTATTGCCAAAGGGGGACGTCGGCAAGTTCAAAGAGTATTGTACATCGAATAAGCAGCCCCACATGACATACCAAAGACCTTCAAAATGCCACCCTACTCATTATGTCACTGCCGTGAAAGGCAACAACCTCACCAAGGAACATATGTCCTCTATTTTGCTGAAGAAGTTTGGCGAAATCCTTACGGGAGTAGCATTAACATGGTACTCACAGCTACTAGCCCGTGCCATAGAAACTTTTGAGGAAATGACTGATAAGTTCGTAATGGTGCACGCCAGAGCCAAGAAGACTGAAACAAGAGTAAACGACATATTCATCGTCAAGCAGTCCTTGGGAGAGGGACTAAGAGATTTCCTCGTCCGATTCAACAGGTAATGATGACCCTCTTGAACTGGCGGTCGCGGCTTTTCAGAATGGATTGAGTAGAGATGGTTCGAGAGCAACTAGAAAATTATTGAGCCGATTGATAAAATATCCTCCAACCACTTAGGATGAGATCCATAATGCTTACTGTGCCGAAATTCGAGCAGATGATCTCAACGGACCAACCCACTGGCTCATCTCGGTACAAGTTGAGTCCAGAAAAAAACAAAGAGACAACATCAAGAGGGATCACCCGATCTCATGACCCAACAAGGAATGATACCAACCATACGTTAGGGCCCCGCCCCACCTTCCCTCCATTATGAAGAAGGACCACTCCCTCCATTATGAAGAAGGACCATCCAGGCCGAGGACAGAGACTCACTGGAACAAAAGAAGTATTCCCCTTTATTATCTGCTCACAATTTTTGTGTATCACCTACAAAAATAGTCTATGCTCTGGAGAAACTCGGAATGAAGGTGAAGTGGCTGCCAAAGATGAGGTCCGATTTGAGCACAAATATCTGATGCCCTCTGCGAGTTCCACCAGGAACTTGGACACAAAATAGAAGATTGCATCGCGCTCAAGCAAGAAGTTGTAAACATGTTACGGCAGGGACACCTCAAAGAGCTGTTGAGCGACAATGGGAGGAATAACTTCGCCATAGGAAGTGAACACCGAGGTCCGCCAAAGCCGCCATCACTATTTCGTACTATCAACATGATCATTGGCGGCTGTGATAACGACTCCATCAACAACGTTAAATTCACCGCCACTCACAAGCTTAAACGATCTATCACTCACGAGCAGTGTGACGGACTCGAAGAAAGTATCATCTTCGATGAGTTAGATGTTGATAGTTTGACTTTCCCTCATAATGATGCTCTCATCATTACTTTCTGCATTTTAGATACTGATGTCAAATGTATCATGGTGGATGGTGGAAGTGGAACGTGTATTATCCATCCCCGAGTCCTTACCCAGATGAGACTCGAGGACAAGATAGTGCCACATTGCATCACGCTAACCGGTTTTAATAATGCAGTTGAGCGGTCATCGGGAGAAATTATGCTCCTCTTCTTAGCCGATGGTGTAACGCTGGAGACGACATTCCACATCATGGACCAGGCCACCACGTACAACACCATAGTAGGACGATCGTGGATATATCCCATGAGAGCCATCTCCTTCAGCTTATACCAAGTAAGCAAATTCCCAGCACCTTGGGGAATATTTATCATACGGGGAGAAAAATGCACGTATCGGGAGTTCTACCGCATCGCCTTAGACGAAATAATAACTCAGCAGAAAAATAACAAGGAAAAAGAGGCACAAAAATGAACATGGTTGAGGTCGACATAAAAAGAGACCAAGGACGTCATCATCGATCCCAAAATGGTCGAAACAATGGACTCGACCGTAGAGGACCTCGACCCCCATTCAATTGAACCCCAGTGACTGTAGCAAAAAGGCTACATCAGCTGCAAACTCCGAGAACTAGGTAAATTTAGTCAATTATTAATAACAAACGCAGACTTGTTTGCCTTCAGCCATGCAGATATGCCCGGCATCCCCAAAGATATCGCCACACACAAACTAAACATCGACCTATTCTACAGTAAGGCAGGTCAGACGTAAATTCAATCTTGCCATCAATGATGTCGTCCGTGAAGAAGTAGATAAACTATTAGAAAATGGCTCAATCAGGAGTCGAAGTACCCCAAATGGATCACCAACGTACTGATGGTCAAAAATAAAAATGGCGGATGTGCATGGATTGTACAAAGTATGTCCAAAGGATTCATTCCCACAACCACATATCGACCAACTCATCAATGCAACAGCGGGGCACGAGTTGTTGAGTTTCTTGGACGTGTACTCAAACTATAACCAGATATTCATGGAAGAAGATGACCAAGAGAAAACCACGTTCATCACCCACCAAGGAATATATTGTTATAGAGTCATACCATTTGGGTAGAAGAATGCAGGGGCTACATATCAAAGGTTGGTCACAAGGATGTTCAAAGATCAACTCGGCAAGACCATAGAAGTATATATCGATGACATGCTGGTCAAGTCCATAAAGGCAGAGGACCATATCGGCCATTTGAAGGAAGCTTTCGATATACTAAGATGGTACGGTATGAAACTAAACTCGGAGAAATGTGGGTTTGGCATAGCCTATGGAAAGTTCTTGGGTTTCTTGGTATCACAAGGTGGAATAGAGGTCAACCCAAACCAAATCAAAGCTATCGAAGGGATATCGAAGCTCCTGACTACCAAGAAGCAAGTACAAAGATTGACTGGTTGAATTGCCGCCTAATCGAGATTTATCTCATGGTCGTCCTATAAATGTCACAAATTTTTTGGCGTGCTCCAAATGGACAACGGCCTTGAGTTGACACTCAAGTGTGTGCAAGCTATGCGAGAAATGAAGGCATATCTGTCATCACCATCTTTTCTTTCAAAGCCCAAACCCGGGGAACATCTCCTCGTCTACCGGGACATCTCCAAAGTAGCAATAAGTGTAGTCCTGATCCAAGAAAGCAAAGGACTGAGGGTAGCACTCAATTATAGGGCAAAGTAGTTGAAACTCTGTTGTGATTCCCAACTCGTAGCCAACCAAGTTATAGGGACTTTCCAAATTAAAGAACAAAGATTGCAAAAGTATCAAACCGAGATCTGTAAGCTGCTGCCTGAGTTCAACGAATGCCTACTCGACTAGATCCCCGTGTGCAGAATGCTGAAGCAGAGGGCCTTGCCAAATTGGTCGCAGTTACCAAAAGCATCACGACCGTGGATAAAATTGTAGTCCACCTCCTAAACTCATCGCTAGACCAAATCAAGGTAAGAATGTAAGCTTAACTTGGGATTAGCGCAATCGTACTACCTCCTACTTGCATGATGGTGCACTCCAAAATGAATAAAAGGACATACGATGGCCCTATGGCGAAATGTTTAGGCCCAAATCAAACCCAATGCGTCCTCGATGATGTCCATGAAGGCCATTTTGGTGCTCACTCTAATCATCAAGCACTCGTTAGGTGTCTCATACGGACATGATACTATTGACCCACCATGAAAAAGGACGTCTCAAAGCTCGTGAAGAAATGTGAGCAATGTCAGAAGTACGCCCCAATAATTCATCAAGCAGGCAAACATCTCCACTTAGTTACCTCTCTATGGCCATTTATCAAATGGGGAATGGGCATCATAGGCCCTCTCCCAGCAGGGTGAGGTAATATACGATTCTTTTTGGTTTTAACTGACTATTTCTCTAAAGGGGTGGAAGCAGGAGTGTTCGTCCAAATACCGTAAACAAGAAAAAATCACCTTTCTATGGAGGAACATCATCTGTCGATTCAGCCTACCCAAAGAGATCAGTTGTGACAACGGACCCCAGTTCATGGGGAAGAAAACCGCTGAATTCTTCGAGGAAAGGCATATTAAAAGGATACTTTCAACCCCGTATCACCCAACAGGTAACGGTCAGGCAAAATCCTCCAACAAATCCATATTAAACATCATGAAAAAAAATCTCAAAGATGCCAAGGGACTGTGGCCGGAGATACTACCAGAAGTATTATGGGCATACAGAACTACTCCGAAGATGAGCACAGGAGAGACGCCCTACTTTTTGGTCTATGGGACCGAGGTAGTAATACAGATCAAAGTCACAGAACCCAGCTTAAGGTACTCCCACCAAAGCAGTACTAGTAATTATGAGAATAAAAGTCAAGAACTCGATGAAATCGATGAACGAAGAGATATGACGTACATAAGGATGGTCGCCCAAAAACAACAAGCATAACACTATTACAACAAGAAAGCAAAGGTACGACCGCCCAAAGTCGGGGATTATGTGCTCAAATCCAAAACTCGAGCGAGCAAAGATCCATGGAAAGGAAAGCTTGGAACTAACTGGGACGACCTGCACAAAATTACAGCTAATGCAAACAAAGGTATATTCCAATTAGAGACAATGGAAGGAAAAGAAACAACCAAACAACTGGAACATCAGCCACCTCAAATTTTTAATGAAGTGTCCCCTAGAAGTTCTCTTTTTCCCTCACTTGAGTTTTTCCCATTAGGGTTTTTTCAAGGAGATTTTTAACGAGGCGACTAAGGGAACACTCCAAGTCGCAGTACATAAAGGAAGGATTATTTTTCTCTTTCATTGCCCGATCCCTCAATACTCTCCAAGTCAAACAATGAAGGAACCAGGTAGACTGGGATTGGAACGCCAGTCAATGCCCAAAATTTGTAGATCTCTCCAATCATGTATCCAGAGCAACGACGTCAATATAATAAGAAACTTATGTTTATCAGGACACCTTTTGTGTTAAGGTTAAGTTCGACCATGCTCGAACAATACCTATCGGCCCTCAACAGTGATTTAATAAAAGGATAAATTTGACCATGTGCGAACTACACCTATCGTCCCTTGGTCATGATCTAATAAAAGGTAAAGTTTGACCCAACTCGAACAATACCTTTCATCCCTCGACCATGATTTAATAAAAGGTTAAGTTCGACCACGTGCGAATAACACCTATCGGCCCACGACCGCAATTTAATAAAGGGTTAAGTTCGACCGAGAGCGAACAACACCTATCAGCCCTCGACCGCGATTTAATATAAGGTTATGTTTGAACACGTGCAAACAACACCTATCGGCCATCGACCGTGATTTAATAAAAGGTTAAGTTCGACCACGCTCGAACAACACCTATCGGCCATCGGCCGTGATTTAATAAAAGGTTAAGTTCGACCATGCTTGAACAATAAGTATCAGTCCTCGACCGTAATTTAATAAAAGCTAATGTTCGACCTAACTCGAACAACACCTTTCGACCCTCGATCACGACTTGGCAAAAGACCAAAATAAACCAAGTTCAAATAACACCTATCAGCCTAATCAAAATAAAGAGGCACACCCAACCTATATAAACAAAGGGTAGATATGGCCCATAAATAGCTGTTAACAAATCTACGACCAACTAAAAGATAACGATAATAGAAAGAACAAAAGTCGTAAACAAGCAGACAACAAAAGCAAAGTACACGAGTGTGGAAATAAGTAACATGTATGGAAGAAGGTGCAAAAAACAACTTAAGCATCCATATACAAATATTTGTGGAGTTCATTACAAGGGCTCTTAAAGTGGAAGACAAAATACCCAAAAAAATACTAAGGGAAAGACTACTGGCCCTCTCCATCACGGTCCTCTGCGACCTCACCACCTCGTCCCCCGTCACCCTCGCTACCTTCGCCCTAAGGATAAGCAGTATCATACCAAGCATCCTCCTCGAGCCAGTCCACACCCTCTTCCCCATCCTCCTCGTTAGCCTGAGGTGTAGCAAGATCATATCCACAAGCGACTCAAGCTTCACGAGCCTTAACCTGGGCATCCTCAAGGAAGCCTTAGGAATGGACCCTGCTACATGCAAGTCCCGAAACATATCTAATTGGGTCTCTGCATGGATCCATTCTTCATATAACTCCTGAGGTACATTGGTAAAATCAAAAGTGTTTGAAGAGGACGACCGTGCAAGTAGTTGAGCCTTCAGAACCTCTAGAGTGGTCATCGATCAAGAAGGATAGAGTTGTCTTTCTCCAGCTCCCCGATCCTCTTCCCGAGCTGGTCTTCCTTAGCTTTCGCCATTGGTTGATCATTTTCTCGTTTGGCTCGAAGAGTCTTATTCGCCAACTCAAACATCTCCGCCTTCCTCCAAGCGTCCAAATGAGAAGACTTTGCCTACTCAAGTTTCTCTTGTTTCTAGGTGATCTCACCGTTTAGGGCCTCCAACTGAAACCGACACTCTTCTAGTTGCCCTCGCAATTCAACCACTTGAGCTTGAAGATTAATGCATTGAGCCTCTATGCCCCTGCTAACCTCAAGCTCCTCTTCCCTACGCCTCAATGTCCCCTCGAGGACGCTATACTTCTTGATGGATTGCACTAGCTCATCGTCCCTCTTTTTCAGATTGTCCTTCAGGGCTTGCATGTCGCCACCCTCACGAAATCGACATCGGAGATCTCGATACTTGTCGCGATACGCAAGGTATTTATATTTTAGTTTCATGAATATCTCTTTACACCTCTTCTCCTTCGGGCGCTCGCAATTTCCAAGATCACCGTCTGCAAACAAAAAAAAAGAAAAAAGTTAGAATAAAGAACGCCCCAAAAAATAGGAAAAAATTCAAATCACAAACACTTACGCTAAGATCGAGGCTAGCAATGCTCCTCGACAAGACAACTTCATTTATTTCCTTAAGGGTATTACCCTCAACTTTGGAACAGAGAGGACCAATGGAAGGTATTACCTCCTCGGTATTCACCAGTAAGTCACGATCCAGAGGGATCACAATAGTCCTTGTAGACCTCTCCAACCTTACCTCGAGCTGAGTAATCCCCTCTGGAATCATCCTTAGGTCGTCCGCATCGATATCAGAACCTGATTTATCATCCTCTTACGCGATGCTTTTGCCCCTTCCGTTGGCAGGCAAAGTGGTATCAGTGGTTGTTCGAGAGGCCGAATCCTCCTCTTGCTGTGAAGGTTTAAGAACGTCGGCAGTTGACCCCTCAGTCTCTGTTCCCTCGAAATGAAGAGATACTTCTACATCGGCTTCCACCATCCTCCAAGCCTCGAGACTCGGTTCAACATCATCTCCCATAAAAATCATCGTGATCTCGTACAACGAAATTCCCCTTCTGCCGCTCCAACGGCTAGGGCAACTCCGTCACCCGCATCCATAGAGCTCCTCGTTCAAGGTTGAAGATCTCATACCTAGGCGAAGGCTCATCGTCCTCATCAATAAGAGAGTATAGAGGAAGAGCAAAAATCTCAACGGCTGAAGCGGAGGCGAAGTCAGAAATGGCAATGGGTTGAATAGGAACAAAGACAGGATCGACCATAGTCAAAGTAGGGGAATAAACTGAAGGTGTAGTGGCCTTCATCTTCCAGAACGAATGTGTGTGATCTCTCGTCCTCCCCGTAGACCCATTGGCTGAAAATTACCTGCCGAGGGAAGAGACGACCTAAATCTCTTGGAAATGCTCGATCAATCACGTAACCCCCCTGTATGAAGAAGAATCTATCTAACCCAATCGACAATGCGAGCAACTATCTGGAGAGGTTAAGCAGTAGATGCAGAAAGGAGAAAGCCGATTAATCGACCCGCAGTAAGGAAAACATTAGAAACAAAAAGGTATGTAAACTAATTCAAGAACTCACGAGTAGGGTTCCAACCCTCAGGGAAGATTATGGCAGCGGACACCATATCTTTGGACTTGACAAGAAATAGTCAAGCCAAAAATGCCGACTAGCCATGTCATCCATCCACACCACCAAACATTTCCCCCTCCCCTGTTAGCGAAGATTCAACAAAGTCCCTCGATATAAATGAGGGGAAAATAGATGGACAAGGTGGCATACTGTTATGTCAACATTGGCCAATTCGGTGAACTTCGTCAACATCATGACCACCTTAAAAATATAAGGGGTGAGCTGCACCGTGCATATGTTGTAGTAGTGGCGTAACTCTTCTAGCAACGATGATAAAGGAAATGAATATCCAATTAAGAACAGATATACATAAAGGTACAGAAGCCGAGACAGTGAACCCGAACCTCATCGTCGCGCGCAGGGATCAAGTCTACGTAACCCCGGTAGGCCAAGTCTAGCCTTGAGTTCGGTTAATCGCCCAACTGTCATCGTGGACTTAAACCTCTACATCACCACTTCCGGTGCCTTTTGGAAGTTCGGATTTAGCATCGAGACACCGAGGTATGATTTTCTCTATAGTAGGTAGGTTTTCCTCCTCAGCAGCAGTTCCACTATCTTCCCTCTGGTTGGGAAAAACGACGTCTAGAGGAATATAGTGGTCTTCCATATGGACATCTGATGGTAGGTCAGACATTGTTGTTAAAAAAGATAGGGAAGAAAAGAAAACAACAGAAAAGTGCAAGGGTTCTACGAAAAAGGTGAAGAAGAAGCTCTGCTTATGAAGTAGAAAGAGTTGAAAAAGTTTCAAAATCAGCAAACTTGGGGACACCAAAATCGAAATGGTAATTCATAATTAGCACGAAGATCGAAACGACAGAACCAATTAAGGGTCACATGTGAATCGACGCAACACATCAGAAAATGGTGCCATTATTATGCATGACATCATGATGTCACTCTTTCTTTTGGACCCGATGGCTCTAACAGACTTCCCGGGGAAATTCAAAGAATTCAAAATGTGCAACCCTCAGAAAGCCACATTGCCAGATCGTCAAGACCACCACATGTATATCCAGCTCAGCAAAACTCGACCATGACCTGCATAGTCAGCTCGGTAAAGCTCAACCACAAACGACACTGTCCACTCATCGACCTCGCCCGCGAGGATAACCTCAATTAGCACAAGGACTAACTATATGGGCCAAGAAATGTCTTTGATATGGATAAGCCACACCAATATTATTATAGCCCTCATCGACCGCCACGTACTATTAGTGAGGTCCCCTCAAATATCGGCCTTGGGGCGAAGTAGCCTCGAAGCAATGAAAGATGCGGTCGAAGAGTCACTATAGTTCAAGATCGAGGCCGAACATCTTAGATAGAATTATAACGGCTAGTACTAAGATATGACATAAAAGAGAACATTCTAGTGGATATTCTCTTCACTTGTACTATTAGGGTTTTTAGGAACATGTTCCCTATAAATAGAAAGCGACACAATGATAGGGGACATGAGATATTCATTTGTAAAATACACTTTGACTTTATAGAGAGGATTTGATTCTATTACAAGGATACAAAGAGAGCATTTTTCTCTAAGATTCTTGTCTAGCATTTCCACTGGATCCAAGAGCAACCTAAGTATTCAAAAACTCGTCAGTCATTCATTATTGTCAGAAAGAATACCCACTGATCTCATATCTTTTCGGGTGACTAACACGTTTTATTTACTTGAATGCCAATTATTGCTATTATTACTATTTAATACCATATTTCATCTTTTTAGATCATTGAATACTGTGTTGTTGCTTACATTTATTGCCATCTGAACAAACATACAAGTTATTTATCACAGCAACGACAATTTTGTCTTTAGGATATTATTAACTAATATTAACTCTTCTTTACATAATTCTAATTGGTTGAGCTAAAATTTATATTTTTGGTTAAACACTTGCTACTATCATTCATCATGCTCTAGAATATAAATTCCTAAGTACAGATACAGTTTCCCGACATCAAGAAGGACCAACAACATCCAATTGCATGAACCTGCTTGCTAGAGGATGGTTTAAATTAGACATCGATGGCTCAATCAAAGAAACTGCTCTAAATGGAGGCATGGGTGGCCTGCTTAGAGATTGTATTAAAGTCATCAAAACTACTTTTTATAACCAAAAAAATCATTAAAAGTTAGTACTAAATTACTAAATGTAATTCAACGTTATCAAAGTACTTCAAAGGTCAAATAACTATATCTTGTACTAAAATACTCACTCAATTTTGTTTAAGTTAAGCTCCATTTTTTTCTTAGCTCGTTTCTCCCTCTTTCTGTTCAAACTAGTTCACACTTTACAAAGCAAATTCATATATATATATATATATATATATATATATATATATATATATATATATTACAAGCTTTAGTACTCTAGCGTTTAAGGCCATGCGAATGGATTTAATGGAATCATCATCTTCTTACTTTAGGTTTCAAAAACGTAATCTCTTTATACGTTATGATCTTAGAGTCAAAGACTTATTAGCAAGAAGCTAACCATCGAGTGCCCTAAAACATTTCAATATTTTATGGTTAAATATTGAATGGGGACAATTAGTTAGTATTGAAGTGTGCGATGTATATTCATCTAAAGATTTAAACTATTATAAAGAGAGTACACTTTAATTTACTTAATGATGTTGTTTTCCCTTAAAATTGGATAAAATTAAACTTATAATATGGTTTTAAGGACACGTGATTTTACTTAATACCAATTGATAAATATAAAGATTAGTAATAGAAATTAACAATAAGATAAAGCAAACCAGTGTTTGAACAGAATTCAGCCTTAAAGCTTGAATTGATTGGTGCAAGAAAATATAAGCAAGCTAATGAGCAAGAATGTAAATTAAAGAGAAAGTGTTATATTGCTTCGATATCTCAGAATGTAAGGTCTACGAAATGATTAGAACCCTTTTTATATAGTAGGGGAATTCTATCATAGTACAATTCTAATTACAGATGTAAATCCCATAATTAGCCTAAACAATCGCCCTTAATTTGATCTATTCCGGGATTTCCGTCATGATCTTCGACCTATCACGGATATCTCAATTTTTTGTTATTGCGCACGTCTTCCCTATTTGGTCTCGATCGCTACTAGCCTCGATCTCGACAGGCACCTTAATTCTCAAACTCGGTACCTTATCCTCGTGCTCTAGTCTGATCTACTATGAGGCCGACCTTTGATGCAACTCTCTGGTCTCGATCAAATAGTAAACTCGGGTAGGACCGGTTACCATATACAAATAGTCCCTTAATTTTTTGGAGTGTAATGAGATAAACCGAATTGAACCTTCGACTTTGTACCTCAACCTATCATGACATCATCCTCGTGACATAAGCGATGGAAGTGACTAAAACATCCCGTCGGTACATTTTCCCAAGTCATTAATGAGCATCAGTTAGTGGTCAACCACCAGTGCCTTTGAACCGTCTCCCTGAATCCCTTAAATATGCCCCCTCTCTCATTGATTCAATCTTTACTTTTACTTTTTTTCTAATCTCTTAAGTTTTTACATGTCTTAAGCTCTTCCTTTCTTTAAAATCTCCAGGGTTTCCTGCTAATCTCCTTTCATACACCAATTCCTGTCATCTCCTTCTCTCTTCAAACTTACACAAAAATGGAAAACACGTCAAAAACTGTTCCTCAAAAGGGAAACGCCTCTTCATCGCAGGCCGACGATAAAACATTGGTGGAACCGCGCCCGGAGTGCATTACCGAGGGGTATGAACTTACTTCCTAATTCAAGGTCGAGAAAACTTCATCGGTTCCAGGTCGATGCGAGCCAATGTCGAGATATATATGCTCGATAACTGAGAGTTTCCTTAAGCAGGTAAAGAAAGACAGTAATTGGGGAGGCAAAGAGGTGGTTATTCCGGCCCCCCAAGAAGACATCACTACCCATGTGGAAGGATTTCTAAGTGTTTACACTTACCCTTTTACGCTGGACCCTCTCGATCTTGTCATCGTCGATTTTTTCCGTCAATATCAAATAACCCTAGGTCAAATTCATCCCTCTTTTTGGCGGATTGTTATTCTGCTCTGATTCTTTGCAAGCAAAGTCGAGGGGATATCTTTCACCCTCGACCATCTCATCAGGTTGTACAGCCCCCATCTTTATCGAGGCGGGTTAATAAGACTTCATTGTCGGGCTACCAAGGTGCTGTTCTCGAGCATAAATGAGGACAAGGAGCGAGGATGGATGTGCCGGTTCAGTCGAGTAAAGACTTCCGACCTAATCCCAGCCGAAAAGATGCCATTTCCCGAGAAATGGAATATGAAGCGAAAGTACAATCCCACCTATAACTTCCATTTATTGTTTTAGTTTCCTTTGCTTCTTCTCATCGACATCCCTTTCTGTGATTTAGCGATATCTTGGATGACCAGTGCAATTCCTAACCTCGAGAGCTGGGTTCAAAAACTAGCTTCGACCTGTTCGTATGCTGAGCGCTCATGGCGTGATTTGGAAAGGGGCCGATAGGAGGCCAAAAATCATGGTAAGCCCCTTTTCACGTATTTGATGATTTTTGCTTAAATATTTCATTTCATACTCACTTGATTTTCTTTCATACAGACCTTAGACAAGATGCTATCATGATGCCCCCATCCGAAAAGGAAGAGGTTTCGCCCCCGGCCCCGAAATCAGTGAAAGATAAAAAGAGGAAACGGGTCTCGCCCTTCGAGGACCCAAAACCCAAGAAAAGTAAGGCTCGTAAGCCAAAAAAGACACCGTCTTCCTACCTACAGAGGTAGTTTAATGGCTAAGAGAGGAAGAAGA
Organism: Nicotiana sylvestris; assembly: GCF_000393655.2. Taxonomy (NCBI): domain Eukaryota; kingdom Viridiplantae; phylum Streptophyta; class Magnoliopsida; order Solanales; family Solanaceae; genus Nicotiana; species Nicotiana sylvestris. Next base: position 87,083,186 of record NC_091067.1, read on the forward strand.
AGAAAATAAAGACGGCGGCTCCGAGCTGGTGGCCCGAGTGAAGAGGAATATCGAGGCCCCAATGGCCTCTAAGTTAGTGAGTGTTGAAGAAATTCAGCCTCGAATTAAGGGGGTCTTGGAAGAGGACCCGGGCAAAGTCCCCAAGTTGTTGGGGCTGAAGATGCCTCCTACCGAGGCAGGTATATCTGAAGGGGCCAACTCCGAGGCCCTTCAAAATGAAGAGAACTACCCAAGTGATTCACTTGGGGCAATAGAAATTCCGCTTCCTTCATTCTTGGAAGGGGAAGTTTGGGAGGCTAAGGCCATGAAGTCCCCTCAGGTAGAAGGTGCCCTCTGAGAGGAGGACCTTTTCCAAAGTAATTTTGCCGGGTTTGACAATGTCGCTGGCTTGAATGACTTGGACATACCGAGGAGGAGCTTGGGTGAATCTTTCTTGAGTTTCAGATTGATCAGCCAATTTCCAGCCCCCAGTGTTGATCCCGAGTGCAAACGGACCATCATTATTATGGTCCCAGAAGATGCACGAGTTTTTTCTGCCCTCGTAGGGGTGGTCAGTTACCTTCAAGTTCTGGTCACCGAGGAAGATCAAGCTCTGATAGACGAGGTAGGAGCACTAAGTCTTTTCAATGAGGCCCAACAAGCTTTGAATCAGGTAAGCCCTAACTTTCTTTGTTAACGTCAGTCTTCATACTTGTGTTTTTCTCTCCTTGCCTAATTCTTTTTCTTCAATTTGTGTAGGCCTTAGTAATTCATCATGAGGCTTTCTTTAAGTTTCAAAGAGTGTTCAGCCGATATGAGGCTGAAATTGAAGGGTTTATTGAGGAGAAAAATGCTCTCAAGCTTCTTGGTGAGCAAAGAGAAAAAGAAATTAAAGGCTTCCGAGCTGAGCTAGCCGTGGCCTAGAAAGAACAAAGTGAATTGACCGAGAAGGTAAGTAATACCTTAGACATTTATGACCTCGGTTTGGGAGTGATGTCTAATGATTCAATCTCACAGGTCCAACAGCTGCATAAAACGACCGTGCAACTCCGAGGAGAGGTAGATGAGTTGAAGGTGGAGACTGTAGTGTGGAAGCAAAAAATGGACCACCTTGACTCAGAAAAAGAGGCCGCTTGAGCTTAGTTATCCTCAACCGAAAGCCAACTCCAAGGAATGAAAGAGAAGAGCTTGGAACAAGCTAAGAAAATTGAAGAGCTGTAGCCTCGGTTGGACATAGAGCTTGCAGTGGGGAAATCTGAGGTTGAGACGGCTAAGGCCGATGCTAAGGCGATCGTGGCTGTCTACCGATCTGACACCAAGGCCACTCAAGCTCGATCAAGAGAAGTTGCTAATGCTGCTCAGGCTCGAGCATATTGGGTTGCCGAGCATGCCATGTTCCAGTCTCGAAGAGAGACACTTGAGGAGATTCATGCTCGTGGATTTAACCTTGATGTCGAGATCGAGAATTCGAAAGAGCTTGAGGATGAAGCCAAAGCATTTCTTTCTTCTTCTTCTGATGATTCCGGGAGCGTGAGTGGATCTGAGACGGAGGAGATCCCGATGGAGAGGATGTAGCTCCCCATGAAAATTAGGCACTTAGGATTTTTCTTTTTTTGAATTTTTGTATAATATCCTGATCGGTCCTTGTAAATATTTTCATATATATAAAAGATCTCTTTTCTCTCTGACTTGTGTTTATTTCAATTTTTGCCTCATGCAAATTCTGTTTCGTCCATGTCTTGAAAACTTTCATAAGTACAAGGCTCGGGCAATTTGATCAAAGCCGGATTAGTGTAGTCTTTATAATCAAGCGAGTACTTACTTGAACTCGAAGTATGATGACCCCTAGGTTTTAGTTGAGTGAGGATGATCCCTCGAACTCAAAGCAAAAGATTGCCCTTAAGCTTTTGTTTTAAGCTGATGTGGCCTTTTGTAGAATGGTCATTTTAATATACATAAGGCTTTCTACCCCTTTCAGCTTAAAAAGTTAATCGCATAAGAATTTGTTATGCCTTAGCAGGAGATAAATCTATATTCGTATTCCACTATTTTTGAGGGCTAATGACATCAAAACCTTTTGTTTTGTAATGCCTTAATGACATTGAAACCTTTTGTTTTGTAATGCCTTAGTATGAAATAGAGAAAATGGTTTGAGAGTTCAAATAATTTGGTACCCCTTAGGGTTTTTGAGGGTTGATGTGATAAAAACCCTTTGTAATTTTGCCGAGGGTTAGCCTTTTTTTAAAATCGGTTTTATGAAAATATTTGAAGGCTTTATTTTATTACGGAATTTGGACGTCTCCGAACCATATCAGTTTGGTCGTAGCCCTTGACTTGGGATTTTCCTCTTGGGCTTGATTCCCGATTATAATTCGAACTTGTTTGAAGCATCAGTCCTCGATCAGGGTGGTCGTGGCCTATAAAAATGAGGGTTGCCTTTTTAAGGTCTTACTATCTCGAGATTTTACTAATTCAATTACGTCAATTTTTCGGATGGCAGTCCCCGAGTATGGGGTAAGTTGTTTGAACTTCAGTTGTGGTCGGCCTTTAAGCCTGCTTCCACAATAGGCCAAAAGTATGAAATTTTAAGGTAAAAATTTCTCTAAGGCCAGAAATATTTGGCAAGGAAAAATACTTCTCTTAATAGATTATACATGTGTACATGTTTGCCTTCAGGGCTTGAGTGATCTAAATGGGCACTGTTCATTTGACCGTTTGTCACTTACAAAGTTATACCTATCGAGATGCTGTTGACAAGAAGTACCTTCCTTGTATCAAAGTTAACATCCGAGGGTGATGCCCCCAGTATTCGAGGTTGATTGTAAAGAAGCCTTGGATACTGTTGAGTTTCTCTAAGTTAGCAAGAACAATGGTTGCCTCATTAAAAATATCGCCGGAAAAGCCCATTTGGGACAAAAACCGCTCTAAGGGAAAATGAGTGCAACACGTGCTTTCAGACCTAAAGACTTTGTGATGAAGGATCATTCGATATCTTCAGTTGAAAAATTCCAATCGGTTAGTATAAAATATAAATGAAAATGGAGCAGGTCGTACCTTAGCAGTAATACCGTTTGAGGACTGATATGTTCCAATTGTTTAGTAATTGCTCGTTGTCCATCGTGCCAAGTATGTTGGATCCTTTTCCGATGATATTGAGGACCTGATACGGTCCCTCCCAGTTCGGGCCAAGTTTTACTTCGTTTGGGTCTCGAATATTGATGGTGACCTTTCTTAGAACTAAGTCCCCGATTTTAAAGTGTCAAAGATTGGCTCTTCGGTTGTAATACCTCTCGATCCACTGTTTCTACGTGGCCATTAGAACGAGGGTGGCATCTCGTCTTTCGTATAGCAATTTGAGACTAGTATTCATAGACTCGTGATTTGAATCTTCCGTTGCATACCAAAACCTGAAGCTAGGTTCCCCGACTTTGACCGGGATCAGAGCTTCGGCACCAGAGACTAACAAGAATGGTGTTTCCCCCGTACTGGATTTTTGTTAGTTTATATGGGTCCACCAAACTATAGAATACCTGGTCCTCTATGAGTTTTTACTGAGAATGCTAATGAAACAGTAAGTAAATAAGACACAGGATTTTTACGTGGAAAAATCCCAACTCAAGGGGACAAAAATCACGACCTACACTTGTAGGCTTTCAACTTCACTAACTTATAAACACACTATTACAAGCCACTTTATAATAGCTCCATTACAAAGACTTCAACTAAACTAACTTGTGATACTCTTACCACAAGCCACTTTGTCACTCACTAGTTACAAAGACTTTAACTTATGACTAACTCTAGTCACAACACAAACTCAGAGAGTTTATGGTTTTACAAAGGGGTTCCTATTGAACGCTTCTAGCTAAGCAATTTAGGAATTACAATAAGAACAATCATAAAGTTACCACTCAACTAAGGACAACAAAATGCTAGATTTAGGAACTGGACCGTAGTAGCATTTATCTTTTTTCTTCAAGCTCTTGTGAATTAAGTTCACTGTTTTGTAGAAGGCTTGAATACTTGAAGTGAATCACCAAGTGTTCAAGTGATGTTTTGTTATACTGCTTTTGTTAATACACCTTGTGATATCACTTGAATGATGTAAGCACTTGGTTGGTCAAAGGACAAGTGACCGCTGGAAATAGTGCAGTGCAAGCAGAATAGTGCAGGCAGTCACATCGCTTTCCAGCTGTGCCCAATTAACTTCATACTGTTGTGAGGAAACCACAAGGGTATAAGGTCCCTTGGTTGGGTCTCTATCACCTGAAACTATAACAATTTACATTTAGTTAGAGTTCATTGATTTTCAATGTAGACCAAGTGTGTCAGGTTCCCTATCTGGTTCTTGAGAGTAAGTTTGTTAGATCATCAAAACATAAGACTAAAACATTGAAAAACCATCAATTTCTCCCTTTTTGATGATGACAAACTTAGACACTTAAAACATAATTTTTATAACAAACATAACATAACCAAATGAAGCAACAGGAACTTTTCAAGTTCCCCCTGACTTTGTGCTTCCCCCTTAATTAGATCCCTAATTCAAGTTAAACTTCCCCCTTTTGGCATCATTGAAAAGGCACAAGCAGGAAATTAACATAAAGAAGTCTAGCCTAGCTAACTCATGCCACATATGTGCACACAACATGATAGAGAAGAGAAACAGAATACAAATAATAAGATAATAAGAGAGGATGGATTATATATATATAAACCATATTCCTTTGCTTTAAGCAAAGGCAGAATTAGACGGTTAAAAACGGGAGCAATACTATTATATCCCAACCTCATCAAAAGAAAAGAAATAAAACAACTGCTAAGTAAAAAAATACTTAAAAGAGACAATCCAGAAACTGGTCACTGAAGGGGTTACTTAGGGGGCACTAGGAGTAGAGAGCTTGGAAGCTACAGCGAGAGTTGGAGAACTAAGTCTATTTGGTCATTGGTTAACTTTTGCTATTGAGCAGTTCTACTTTCAGGTTCTCCACTTGTGCCCTGAGATCAACATTCTCTTTTTTCAAATGAGCTACTTCATCATTTGACTCTGGAGCCCCTTGGGCTTGCTGACCTTCCAGGATAACATTCCTAGCCTTCAACCTTCAAATCTCCTCAGTTGCATTATTTTGAGCATTAATAAGCTGTGATATGGTTGATGTACTGCCTACCTCCCATTATTTTCTATGCACTCACATTCTTCCAACGTTGTTTGTGAGAAAGTCTTCTTCTTGGTTCCTACCTTTCCTTGCCCCAGCGGCACCTCGAAAAACTTAAACACTTGCGTAAGCAGAAACCCGAATGGAAGACCATGATTACCATCCTTGAAGGTTTCTATTTTTGTATGTGTTCGATCATAATAGCAGGCAGGCTGATAGGATTAAAGCTATCCAGTTGCTCCATCAAAAATAGGTCAGACTTAGAGGTCATGGACCTCCTCTTAGCACGAGGCAACAAAACTTTTTTTACAAATTAGAAGAGAAACTGATAAACAAGGAGTAATGCCTCCTTGTAGATCTGGTCCCCCTTTTGGTTCGCATTGTCATTTACCACATCATTCCGAAAATTATACTGACATGCATCCTTTACACTAGACACACCATCCGGAGGGACTTTGAGAATATCCCCAAGCAAACTCACGTCGAACACAATGTCCATATTATTTACCAAGGAACAGATATGGTCGGTATCAACGGAGAAGAGGCTGGCATAAAATCTCTGTACCTCGTCCTCATACACTTTGGGTGTATCCATTTGAAATAGATGCCCCCATTGTTGGAGCTCAACCATTGTAAGAACTTGCCGCATACCAACCATATTAGAGATTGCAGGGTCAAAAGTATGACCCAACAGAGCCTTTTGGTGCCTTAGGCATTCTGAAGCAGAACTGCTTTCACTCCTTAGTTTTTTCACAGAACTAGGTTCCTTAACGATTTCAGACTTATGTTTGCCAGACTTAACACCACTTGGTTTTGCTTTTCCCTTAGACTTGACCAACGCATCCTCATTAGAAACAGAGAGCTCACTTTCAACATCCTTCAACTTGGAACTAGGGGTTGTTACATTTTCTATGGAAGCAGATCCCTTCTTCTTCTGGGAACTTCTTACTAGGGAACTAGGTTCCTCAGTTATTTCCTCTTAAACCTCCACTACTAGAACATCCTTATCACACACTGGCACATTGTCTTTCACCAATCTCCTCCTTTGCTTCTTACTACTTTTTCTGCTCTTTTAAAGGGCAGAATCATAGGCTACCTTTGCTTGCAACCTGATAGTAGGTCACTTGGTAGAAAAGTCAGGAGTGGATACCACCCTTCGCTTGACTATGAAATCATCAAGAGCCAGGCTGTCTAAATCCTCCTCATCACTATACCTCATCTCACGAGCGTGGACGTCCAAGGGCGTAACAGCAAATGCAGGAGCAAAACTAGCTTGGGAGTGAGAACCCTGACCTAGGTCCTCCGGAGATGGGTCAGGTTCTTCATGTGAGGGCCCAGTAGTTTGTGCTAGTGCAGAGCCCTCAACAATCACTATGGATCCTTTTCCCCCATACCTTGCATCTCGTTTCTCTAAGAAATTATCTCATGCAGGACGCCGTCAACAAATACCACAAAGATGGTTACGACATTTTCTTCCTCAATAGGCGCCACTGCCACATGGAATCTATAGCAACAATGGCAGAACCCTCTGCGACCTCAGGACTTTGACCTTGTTCTCCACTTTTTCTTTGATCAATGGGAACCTCAGAAGATAGAGAGGACAGATCAACAATTTTAGGGGTTACTGGGATGGAGAGAGACGGGGAATCCGGGTTGGGTGTGATTTCAACGGTGAGATCAGGAGTGGATAATTATGAAGAGAGAGATATGAATCGGTTCTGAAATGGTGGTTGTGCTTGGAGAAGTGCAACATTTCATAGGGAGATGGAACGATTTGAAGTGAAGAGACATGATATCAGGGTCTGAAAAGGTGGATGACATGGTAATTGATTTTTGTATCTTTTCAAGACGTGTATTAAAGAATGCACAGAACTACTAACCTTTGGTACAAGAACCAGGTTCTTGACCTGTTATTTGAAAATATCAATCCTCTTTTATCATCCATGCACTGTATCTACAACTTCTATACTCATTATGCGTGTTTACCTGCAACATTATTGAAGTGAGTTAGACTTGGCCAGAAAACACTTTAGCTAGTTTTACTTGAAGGAGATTTTCATAGCCAATTGTTGAGGAATCAGGTTCTCAATTGGGCTTCAAAAGCCCCAGCTTCACCCTGTTTCTTTCAAAATGTTCCCTACTCAATGCTTTGGTGAAGATATCTACAATTTGGTCTTCTGTGTAGTAGAACTTCATACAGATCAGCTCTTTCTCCACGTTGTCCCTCAGAAAATGATGCCTCACATCAATATGCTTAGTCCTTTTGTGTTGAACTGGATTCTTGGCAATGTTGAGTGCACTGGTGTTATCAAATATAAGGGGCACACTCTCAGTAAGTACCCCAAAATCCTGCAGTTGCTACTTAATCCATAGGAGTTAAGCACAACTGGATGCTGCAACTACATATTCTGCTTCAGCTGTTGAAAGAGCCATCGAGTTTTTCTTCCTTGTGCTCTAAGAGATGAGACATGAACCTAGGAAGTGAGCTATTCCAGAAGTGCTTTTTTTGTCCACAAGATAACCTGTATAGTCAGCATCAGCATATCCAATGAGATTAAAACTATCACCTGAGGGGTAATAAAGGACCATGTCCTGTGTTCCCTTAAGGTATCTCAAAATTCTTTTGGTAGCCTTCAAATAAGATTCCTTGGATTTGATTGAAACCTTGCACATAGCCCCACAATGAAGACAATATCAGGTCTGCTGGTAGTGAGATAGAGAAGAGACCCAATAATGCATCTATACATAGTTTGATTCATAGGAGATCTAGTTTCATCCATGTCCACTCTAGTGGCCGTAGCAATGGGAGTGCCTATCACCTTTGATGCTTCCATGTTAAACCTCTTCAAGAGCTCCCTGATGTATTTCTACTGACAAATGAATGTATCCTTTGAGGACTGCTTCACTTGAAGACCTAAGAAGAAATTCAGCTCCCTCATCATGCTCATTTCAAACTCACTTCCCATGAGTTTTGCAAATTCTTCACACAGAGAATCAACTATTGCCCCAAAAATGGTATCATCAACATAGACCTAAACAATGAGTAGGTTCCTTCCCTATTTCTTTAGGAACAAGGTGTTGTCAATTTTCCTTCTTTTAAAACCATTTTCTAAGAGGAACTTTGACAGCCTTTCATACCTGTGAGCACGTGATTTTTTCCATATATATGAATTACTCCCATAAATTCAAAACAAAATAACTTCTTTCATATTTGGAATTTTGAGGATTTTGTGGCATTTTCTGATAATTGTTTGCATTTGTCTGTGCATTTTTATTTTTGTTTAATTAACGGAAAATACAAAAATATGTTTCATTTGCATTTTAGGAGTTAATTTTGCATTTTAAATCAATTAATAATTTAGTTGCCTTACAAAAATGGAAAATCGCAAAATTGGTTTATTTTGCTTTGTTCAATTTTTAGATTTGAATCTCGTTGGTTTTCCTTTAATTTGGTATTTAATTAGTTGTAATAATTAGTAGGGTTAATTAATTTAATTTTCTAGGATAATTTGATTAGGAGTTAATTTAGGATTTATTTTTAATTTTTAATTTAATTAGAAAAAAAGAGAAATCAAAAGAAAAAGAAAAATGAAAAGAAATTGGATTTATTAAGAGAAGAGCCTGATTTGGGCCATTTGTACTCAAAATTACTCAGGCCCAATCAATTGTGCCTGAAACCCGTCCAAACTACCCGAAACCCGGCCCAAACCCGTTCCCCAACCCGGTCCGGTCCCCCCTTCATCCGAAACGACGTCGTTTTATTATCCTTTGATCTCGACCGTCAAGGTTAGTTGATTTGACGGTCCAGAACTAACTTCATCTTGATATATAAGTGTCCAAATAGCCCCCCTACCCCCTCTCATCTCCTTCACCAGACCCTCATCACCTCCGTCAGAACCGCCTGCCGAAAATCGTCTCTGCCGGCGGCGGTACTCCAATCGACCCCAAATTAACGCCATAGACTCCCCTCCTTCTCCTCTTCCCAAATCTCCAAAACCCCTCCCTCGAATCCTACTAGAACTCTTCGAATCTTGAATCGAAGAGGAAGACCAAAACTCCAACTCACCCAATCGTCCCCAAAATAACACTCCTGAACCCTCGTCTCACCCTTTTTCCAGAAATCCACTCTATTTCCCTCGAATATTAGTGAAGCTCTCGAATCTGGATTTGAATGGACAACCCTAAAAGTCCAGAGGTCAGAATCGGCGAGGTTTAGAAGCTTTTAGGCCTAAATCGATGTTACTCGTGTGTTCTTGATATTAAGAACATACGATTAACTTCGGATTGGGCCAGAATCGATGAGTTGAAGGATGTCCCTTAGGCCCTTTTGTCCGGGTCCTCTTGGGTATGTTTCTTTTCTTCTCCTCAGTTCTTTTCCTCCTCTACTTCTTCGTTTGTTCTATTATTTGTTGTCCCATTAGGTCTTTTGTGTTTGTTTATGGGTTGTTTATTATGCATGTTATTTTAAAAATGTTAGGTCACTTGGCTTGATTAGTTAGGTTAGTTTTATCTGGTAATCTCTTTAATCTTGGTCCAGTGCTTGATTTCTATTGTTCAGACTCGTCTCTATTATGAGCATTTGTTTCAATCAATTCGACTTGGGTTGGGTTTGGGTTTATGCCTCTTATCTTTTGATTTACTAGTTTGGGCCGAACCTGAATAAATTCAATTGGGTCGAATCGAACCATGCTCTATCCGGTTCCTTCAGGTAATAACAGGGTCATTAAGGGGTAATTTGGGTAGTCTAGGCTTGGAAATCTTATATAACTGAACTAGGAAGCTTCCTAGAAGCTGAGGTGGGGGGCTATTTTGAAATTCTGAGGTTTACACTAGGGATTTCTAAGCTAAAATGAAAATTTCAGAAGGTTTTAAGTGCAATTTTGAACTCTTTGAGGCTACCCTAGTAGCTTGCCTATAAAGGCATTGTTACTTAGAGCTCAAGTCAGATCTTTAGAGCTAAAAAATCAGAAATACACCAGACGATTGAAATTTAAAAAAAAAACACTATTCCATTGGAATTCTGCCATATATCTTAAGTTGTTCTTAGATTACAAAACAATTTCTGAAGCCTTTTAAGTGTAAATGACTTGATCTTGTGCTGAAAAGCTTTAGAGTTTAGTTTTGTTTGAAGTTTTCACTGTTCCATTGATCTTTTGTTTGGGTTTCTGAAAGTTTTCAATGTTTTGCAGCATTTTTGGTCCATATGAGGTTAAATGTGAATTGATTTGGGTTGGAAACTAGTTCAAGGTTGGGTCTTGGGGTTTGCTGTGTGTCAACCTGTGTTGAACTTGGGTTTTACTGATTGTTACTCAAATCTGTGCTGTGCTGCTCGCTGCTAGCTACTGATTCTTCACTATTTTGGTTTCTATCTTATTTCCAGGTATTTTCGGCCATATGGATATCGTTTGAGTGTAATATGAAGTTTGGATATGGAAATATGATGAAAGCTGATGTTATTTGTAGTTAAATCTTATTTCTTCTTCCTTCAATCTCATGTATAGCCGTAATATTTAGCTTTAGAAATGTTCTGATTAGTATATTGATCATGAATAGGATGTGATTGAAGCTTTAAGCGGTTTGGTTCTTCTTCTTAGCTATCAGTTTTTGGTTTGAATTTGGCTATACGTGAAAGAAATGCTTTAGGTTGTATTTGCAGTGATATTTAGGCCACTGTTGAATTGTCTATTGTTGTTTGAATGCTATATGGTTAGACCTGATGTTTAAGATCATGGCTACTTAATGTTAACCCTACAGGTTCTGTTAATATGAGATTTAGTTGAGGTTTAAATTTCCATGTCGTTATTTCGAGTTAGCTTGAAGCTTTAAAAGTAAAGTTGCATATTGTATAGTTGTCAAAGAATTGGATCTTCAATTGTTTTCAAAATCATGTCATCGCTAAAATCTCCTATAATCGTCCATTGAGTAGTCGAAGGCTAATTTTAAAAGCTGATTGCATATACATGGGTGTTCCATTGTTAGCCATTTGAGTTTACGTTGTTACCCTGTGATTTTTCAGACACTGCTGGTGTGCCATAAGGATTCGAGGTCGAGTCCTGCACTCGTTAACCTCAGATTCCTGAAATATTTGGGCTCATCTTGGGCCCAAGTTTTTAGACGTTTGCAAAAATAGAATTATATACTTTGTATTGTTTGGGCCTGCCTTTTACATTCTCATCTCAGTGCTATTGATGGCCCAGGCCATTTTTTTCGAATATTCGACCATGTTCTCTTTCGGGAAGATTTCCTTCTAATACGTTTGAGCATTAGTATTAAAAGTAGAATTCAAGTTCCTTTAATGTTTTAATTAATTAGATCACGTTAATTAGTTGAGGTGTGCCATATTAAATGATACCAATAGTTATAGCCCTTAAAACTATGTTTAGAAATACCTTTAATAGAATAATTTGGGGCATGCCGTGCCAAATAAAATTTCAAAATGCATGGCCCTCATTTAATTAATTTTAATCCTTAGAAATTGAGGTGTGCCATTTAGTTGAATTTCCATGGACATCGCAAAGATGAAACGCGTAGTTGCTTTAAGCGCGTTATTTCAATAATATTACCTTCCTAAACTCGGGTGTGCATTTCATGTGACCCAAATCAAATCTTAAACGTTGAATAAAATATGTTTAGGATTGTGGGTGTATTTCATGTGGCGCGATCCAAAGACGTGTTTTAAATGACATTTAATCTTCTTTAAAAATTAAATAAAAGCGGTTTGAAAGCTAAAATGCACATAGATCTAAAAGTGTTTTTAATAATTGAGCTAAAAATAACAGTTGAGCGACCATGCTAGAACCACGGAACTCGGGAATGCCTAACACTTTCTCCTGAGTTAACAGAATTCCTTACTCGGATTTCTGTGTTCGCGGACTGTGAAACAAAGTCAATCTTTTCCTCGATTCAGGATTTGAACCGGTGACTTGGGACACCATAATCATCCCAAGTGGCTACTCTGAATCTTTAATAAATAAATCCCGTTTTGATTGTCCTTTAATTGGAAAAACTCCCTTATATACTCCCTTCCAGGGTGTAGGAAAATGGAGGTGTGACAGCTCTGGCGACTCTGCTGAGGACCGAACCCAGAATCTCTGATTCAGGGTTCAAGAATTCGAGCTTAGAATAATTGTTATAGTTGGCTTTATCCATTATTTGATTTTGTTACATGATTTGGGCCTAATGTGCTAATTGATTGCTTTTACCGCTTTGATATTCTGTGAACTATATATAAACTGTTGCGAAATCCCTCTTCTCTCTGAGTTTTCTAAATCATGAAGAAGTGTGCACTTCGTGTGACTTCTTTTCTGTTAGAGTCATATTCCAAATTTTGAACGAGGTTCGGACAAGTTGCAAAGCCGGTGAAGCTTGTGTATTCCCAGTACGCTGCCCCCTCGGCTCGAGCTATCCGCTCGGGTAAGCTAGGTCTAGAACAAATAAGCCCAGGTTTTTAAAACCTAGTATAACAATACCTCATGCCGGATCCCTAGTAGGAACGTTTGTTTGCATCATGTGCATTTTGACTTTGGAGACTCAACACAGGGGTTGAGTCTGTCTAGGACAGGTGCACCCGAAATAAAAAAGACCATTCTGATGCATCTTACTTGCTACTTGTGCATTTATTTGCTTCGGATTTGCATGCTGACTGGCTTTTGAATAAAATGGATAGAATTTGGAAAAGAAAATAGTAGCATGAGGTAATTACCTGCGGTGAAAACCAATGTCTCTAAAAGTATACTGAAACTCTGCCGAAATTTTGAAAAAAAGAGGGGAATTTTGTAAATTTTAAAGAAAAATAGGAAAAAATATCTTTGTGTTTTTTGGGAAAAGAAAAAAGAAGTTGGGTTTATTTTCTTAAAAATTTTTCCCAAACTACGCCAGTTTAATTCTCACAGGGTGTGAGATACGTAGGCAACCCCCATCGGGTCCAACTTCCTTTTTGCAAAAATAACACAAAAGATTTTTTTTTTACTTTAATTTGAAAATAATTAGGGTGATGCCATTCTTGTCAGAAATAGCCAAATGTCCCTAAAAGGGCGCTGGAAGGCTGTATTTGCAAGAACATCCACTTTTAGTAACTTTTAAAGGTTTTGGCTGGTTAGCCGACACTGCCTTAAAATCTTCGTTTTCGAAGTGCTGAAAGGCCGTATTGGCAAAGTCGGATATTAGTGTGAAAATTTTGGAAAAAAGATGGTCATTTTTCTTGAGTCAAAACGAGTCATAGTTCCCTTTTAATTAAAATCACCTTAATAAATATGTAGGATGAGCACAGTTCAAAATGAACCTTTCTCAGTCCGTGAAGAGATCCCTTTGGAGCTACATATGTGGTGGCACGATTTGGGGGAAGGTAGCAGAAAGGCTGTGACAAAAGCGCTGGGTGGTCTTATCGGGCTCTTGAAGGTTAAGCCAAGAAAAGACGTGATCGAGGCCTTGATACCATTCTGGGACCCAACACATAATGTATTTCACTTTGCTGATTTCGAGTTAACTCCTACACTGGAAGAGATAGCAGGCTATGCCGGTTTTGAAGGGAATCTTAGAAGTCAATAGCTGGTGGCACCTAGAACAGTAACCCCTCAGAAATTTTTGGACTTGTTAAGCATCAGTTGTGACATCCGAGACGGAAATTTGGCCAAAGGATTCTGTACCTTCTACTTTTTATATCGACGTTACGGGAATCCCCATGGCTTCGAAACGCTAGATACCGGTCTTACTCACACGGGAAACCAAAACAAGTGGGAAACTCGGAGAGGATTAGCTTTCATAGCGGCGTTCCTGGGTATTTTGGTTTGCCCAAGAAAAGACGGGAACATAGAGTTGGGACTTGTAGGGATAACTGACTTTACCGAGCACTGACCCATTGTCGAGAAGGAGGGAAGTTCTTTGAAGGGTGCAATATGTCGTTACAACTATGGATGGAGGAACACCTTTGCCACCATCTCGAATACTTGAATTGTGGTATGACTGGCCTTGAATGCATCGAAAAACATGAAAAACAGGTAGAGGGTTATGAGTTCCCAGATGGTACAGAAGCATGGCATGTTCATCTGAGATCTTTGACTGCAAACAAGATCGAATGGACGATCGGGTGGCTCTCAATCAATGAAGTAATCTATATGTCGGCCGAGGTGTGTTTTTTGCTGCTGATGGGTCTTCGGAGTATCCAGCCTTATGCTCCGCATAGAGTCCTACGTCAATTAGGACGATACCAGACCATCCCACAAGATGAAGATTTGAGTCGGCAGGTTATTGAGTTAGAGCCAAAAGCTGCCTTCCCAGAAGAAAAAGTGCGCCGAATTTGGCATCAGTACAGATTCTTAGGGCCTAATACTCAAGTACGAGATCTATTCAGAGGAAAGGTGGAGCCCAGTTATATTACTTGGTATGGTAAAAGATCCTGCATTCAACATGAGCCCGAAAGGCCCGCAAAGAGACCCCATGTCCAATAGTTCACCGATAGAGCACAGGTGCAATGGGATTGGTTGGCCAAAGAAAACGAGTATAGGGCTACCATAAGCAAATTGGAGAAACAAGTCAGGGGCCTTCAGTTTGAAAATAGCTTGCAAGCCGCGGCGGACGAAGGAGAAAAGAAAAATCTAGCCATAGAAAATGAGGCCCTTCGAGCCCAGATTCAGAAAACCCAGCCCGAAGTGCCAAAGGTGAGAAACTCATAGCTAACTTGAGGCAGAAAGTGAGTGACTATAGTTTTGATTTGAACAAAGAAGAAAGTGAACTAGCCAAGGCTCGAAAACAGTTGGCTAAAAATGCAGATGAACTAGAATGCCTGGTTAAGCAGTTGAAAGAAAAGTATGATGATGAGGTCGCGGGATTAAAGAAAAGGGCCATCACCACGGACAACAAAATGATCAAATAGGCGAAAGACTTCAAGGTTGAAAAAGAACATTGTTGTACGGCATTGGCACAATTAGAAATAGATTTGCAACAACTTCAGGAGCAAAACCAAGTGGCCGAGCAAACTTTGGGGGTCAGGGCCCAGCAGATTGGGCGTTTGTTACAAGAAAAAGGTGTCATAAGAGAGAGAATCGGAAACATTGCCGATTACATCGTTATGAAGTGCCAAATCTGTGAGGATATGACTCGCACTACCTTCTTCGCGGCAGTAATGACATTCGTTAAGCAGATAATGAGTGACTTGGACCGATTTCAAAGGGATCTTATATATAGGCCCGCGGCGAGAACGAATGATGTCCCGCGGATACCAGGAGCATTGATGTATTCATGATTTTTCATTTGAGTATGTATTTCCTTTTCCGTTAGAGTCTGTCAGTTGTGTTGAGTTTGTATTTTCTTTTTGCTGGAGTCTGTCAATTGTGTTCGAGTCTGTATTTTCTTTTGTCGGAGTATGATAGTTTATTTTGGAGACTGTGTTTCATCTTTTCATTAGCGTCTGTTAGTTTCTTTTGGAGTCCGTTAGTGTTGAGTCTTTGTAATCAAAGCGTTTGTTTTTTATGAAATTGAAAATAACAAAAATTGTTTTATTATTTACTTTCGTACTTATCTCCCAGAACTACGCTCGGTCTGATTCATGCGGGCTCATGATACGTAGGCAATCTCCATAGGATTCGACCATAACCAAATGAGGAAAAGGAGAAAAGAACAAAAGAAGAGAGGAAAAAAACAAGAGAGAAAAAAAAAGAAAAAGAAAAGAGAGAAAATAAGAGAAAAAAAATGGCAAAACAAGAGGGAAATGAGAGGATAAAAACAAAGAAAAGCAAAGGCCAGAATGGAAAAAGAGAAGAAAGAGAAGGAAGTTGCAAATGAAAAAGCCGGGATGACGCAAGCAGCCGATCAAATGCATAATAGAAACGATTAACTGCTTAGGTGCATTCATTCCCCAAAATGTGGTTACCAATCTGTTTAAATCCTAATCGCTAACAAGGTTGTTGTTGATGTATTGAGCTCAGGCAGGTGGTTAGTTGATTGGCATTCTGACAACTCACTCATATAATACCCGATCAAAATATAGGCTGAATATGGCCAACCAAGAACCGGAGACAAGTATTGTTGACCCGTCAAAAGAGGTGGAAGAACTGGATGTTAATGCAATGAAGGAAGATATGTATAAGTTAAAGCAGCAGATGGCTAAAATGTACCAAGCCTGGGCAAAAGGGCATCCACCACCGGTTTATCCCGCCAACCCTGCTTATAACCAACAATCAGCCCAACCTCAAGAGCCTCCCACTGTGAACTCATCTCCAGCCTTTCCCCTCTACCAACAATGTTATGGCGCCACTTCCCATACTTCTCAAGCTCCACCAACCAAACAAGTCCCATACCCTCCCCCACCAATTACACCCGTTTTTGTGGCACCTCCACCTGCTACATTACACCGATTTTCCAGTGAACCTTTGTTCCAAACTCATGACAACCAGTACTATCTCTCTGAACCCACCTTCAAAGTTCCAGAACCATATTCTTACACCCCTCATCTTGATCTCCCGACAAAGACCGAGAAGCCACCCAAAAATCCCGAGCATGAAGAGATGATCAGAAAGGTCAAAAGCTTAGAACAATCGTTCAGAGATATGAGGGGGTTGGGAGGTCAAGTAAGTGTGGCCTATAAAGATTTATGTCTGTTCCCAGATGTTCAGTTACCAGCAGGGTTCAAAATTCCCAAGTTTGATCTGTATGACGGGCATGGTGACCCAGTAGCACACTTAAGATAATTTTGTAGCAAGATGAGAGGAGCAGGTGGAAGAGATGAATTGCTGATGGCATATTTCAGCCAAAGTTTGAGTGGATCGGCATTAGAATGGTATACCAGACAAGATCACAGCAGGTGGTACACATGGGACGATTTGGCCCAAGCCTTTGCCTGCCATTTTCAGTACAATCTCGAAATTATCCCAAACCGTCTGTCATTAACAAAGATTGAGAAGAAGCCCAGTGAGAGTTTCAAGGAATATGGATTCCGTTGGAGAGAGAAAGCAGCGAGGGTTGACCCTCCGATGAAAGAAAGTGAGATGGTTGATTATTTCTTGCGAGCTTTGGAACCCACTTATTTTGGTCACTTGGTGTCAGCAGTGGGCAAGTCCTTTAATGAAGTTGTAAAAATGGGAGGCATGGTTGAGGAGGGACTCAAGTCCAACAAGATCATGAGTTATTCAGCAATCAAAGCGACCACCCAGGCTATTCAAAACGGTACTGGAGGTGTACTCAGGAAAAAGAAGAAAGTGGACGTTGCGACAATTGAGTCGGGAGCTTGGGTCGGTTCCAGGAACCTTCCACGTTACTAGAACCCGCCTCGACCCTACCACTAAACTTACTCCCACACTCTATATAGCCTACCGCAACACTACTACCCACCGCTAGATCCCCATTTTTCCGTCCATCACGCACAAACCTATACCCAACCTTCTGCTCACGCACAATGGCATGCGCCGGCTCCACAAAGTCCATGCCTAGATTCACAAAATGCCCATCCACCCCCAAGAGCCTACAGAAATCCCCCTGGAACAGATTTTCGGCCAAATCAAGCCTTTAAGAATGAGAGGTTGCAGAAGCAGAAGACTTTCACTCCATTGGGAGAATCATATGCTAGTCTATTCCCCCGACTGAGACAGTTGGGTATGTTGAATCTGATCGAGGCTAAACTGCCGAATCCCTCTCCCAGAAATCTTGACCACTCGGTGAGTTGTGAGTATTGTTCAGGGACCCCGGGTCATGACATAGAGATATGATGGAAATTGAAAACAACTATTCAAGAGCTCATTGATACTAATCGGATTGAGGTCCAAGCCCCAGAGGCACCCAACATCAACCAGAACTCGTTGCCGGCCCATCATGAGACTAATATGATTGAGATAGTGAATAAGGGAGGGGGGCCTAAGAAGCCTTCGCAAACCGTCATGATGATTTGGGCTAGTGAAGCCAAGCCATTTGAAAAGTCAACAAGTGAGAAGTCTGTGATCAAGTTGAATGAGGCAAATAACGAACCATCTGTGGAGGTCAAGAAGGGATCCTCAAGTGACGTTGCAGGAAAACATGAAAGAGCGAAAGTGGTTGTGCCAGGAATGACGAACAAGCCTGTAGTAATTGTGAAGGGCGCCCGCACTGATCCTGTCATTATCAAACCAGTAACTCAATTACCCATAGTCAACAGCAAGGCAGTCCCATGGAATTATGAACGAGTGACAGTGACTTACAAGGGGAAAGAGGTTAAAGAAGAAGTGTGTGAGACCCATGGTTTGACTCGATCGGGGAGATGCTTTGCCCCCGAAGAGTTGAGAAAAGCTAAGACCTCAAAAGATAACCCAGTGTTGGTGAAGAAAGAGGTGACCAAGGAAGAAGCAGATGAATTTCTGAGAAAGATGAAAGTACAGGACTATTCCATTGTGGAATAGTTAAGGAAGATAGCAGCTTAGATCTCGCTCTTGTCATTATTGATCCATTCAGACGAGCACCGTCAGGCTTTGATGAAGATCTTGAACGAAGCCCACGTTCCTGATAAAATCTCAGTAAACCACTTGAAAAAGATAGTTAACAAGATATTTGAGGTAAACAGAGTCATCTTTTGTGATGATGAGTTGCCCGTGGAGGGTACTGAGCATAATAGAGCCCTCTATCCGACGGTGAAATGTGAAGAGTCCGTGGTTACTCGAGTACTTGTTGACAATGGTTCCAGTGCAAACATTTGCCCTCTTTCCACTTTGAACAAGTTGAAGGTGGATGATGAAAGAATTCACAAGAACAGTATCTGCGTTCGGGGATTCGACGGTAGAGGGAAAGATTCAGTCGGGGACATAGTGCTCGAGCTTACAATAGGGCCAGTTGAATTTATTATGGAATTCCAGGTGCTCGATGTGGCTGTTTCTTACAATCTATTATTAGGCCAACCCTGGATTCATGCTGCCAAAGCGGTCCCGTCCACTCTGCATCAAATGGTTAAGTTTGAATGGGATAGACAAGAAATTGTTGTACATGGAAAAGACAATTTGTGTGTTCCCAGTGATGCCATTGTTCCTTTCATAGAGTTTGAAGATGACAAGGGGCCGTAGGTTTATCAGGTTTTTGATATGGTATCGGTGGAAAGTTCCTGAAGGGAAGTGCATGCCGACTCCAAGGGTAGCTGCTGCATCAGTCATGGTAGCCGTTGAAATGTTGAAAAATGGTTTTGTGCCGGGGAAGGGCTTGGGTTCATCTCTGCAAGATATCGTATAGCCGGTTTCTCTTCCTAAAAACTTGGATACATTTGATCTGGGGTTCAAGCCCACAGTCGCAGATATGAGAAGAGCCAGAAAAATGAAACAAAGAGCATGGGCCCTTCCAAAGCCAGTCCCGCGTCTTTCCCGATCATTTGTCAGTCCTGGTACCAGAAAGCGCCCAGTGACGACGGTTCCCAGTTCGGTGGTTGATGTGGATGGAGATTTGATGGAAAGGTTCGAGAGGATATTCGCCGATATGAACGTGTTGGAAGCTGTAGAGGGTTCTAGCAAGGCGGATGTGCAATTTGTTGGGCCCAGTGCAAAGATTAACAATTGGGAAGCTACTCCTCTCCCCACTAGGAGAGAGTTTTGGTAGTTTGCTTTGATTTCCTTTCAATTTATCTGGATTATTCCAGGGTTGTAATTCATATGCTATGTTCTATCCATTTGGATGTATAAACCTCGTTATCTTTAATTTCAATGAAATGCAATTTCTCTTTTCCTCTCTTCCTGATAGTTTTATTTTTGTTTTCCTTTCTTTCCTATACAGTTCTTTTTATGCTAGCTTCAATGATATGACATGCATACGGAATCTCCGGCCCAGTCTTAAAAGCCAATCTATTTTTGAAATAGTAATTCAAGAAATAGAGTGTGATGTTGAATCGGAATATGATGAGGATGAAGCTTATGAAGAGATTAGTAAGGAATTAAGCCATTTTGAAGAAAAACCCAAGTCTAACCTGAGTGATACAGAAGCAATCAATTTAGGGGACTAAGATAATGTCCGGGAAACTAAAATAAGTGTCTATCTTGAACCACAACTCAGAGAGGAGATAATTAAAACACTGTTCGAGTATAAAGATATTTATTCATGGTCCTATAACGACATGCCAGGTCTAAGCACTGGCTTGGTGGTTCACAAATTGCCCACTGATCCGGCATTCCCCCTTGTCAAGCAGAAGCTGAGGAAATTTAAAACTGATATGAGTGTGAAAATTAAGGAAGAGGTCACCAAACAGTTTGAGACCAAGGTCATTCGGTATCCCACTTGGCTAGCTAATGTAGTGCCTGTGCCGAAGAAGGATGACAAGACCAGGGTGTGTGTTGATTATCGAGACCTCAACAAGGCGAGTCCCAAAGATAACTTCCCACTGCCGAACATCCATATATTGATCGATAATTGTGCCAAACATGAGGTTGGTTATTTTGTGGATTGTTATGCGGGCTACCACCAGATCTTAATGGATGAAGAAGACGGGGAAAAGACAACATTCATCACGCCCTAGGGAACGTACTGTTATCGGGTCATGCCATTTGGTTTGAAAAATGCTGGGGCAACCTACATGAGGGCAATGATGACCATATTCCACAACATGATACACATGGAGATCAAGGTTTATGTGGATGATATGATTGTAAAGTCTAGAAAGCAGTCTGACCATGTCAGAGATCTGAGAAAGTTCTTCCAAAGGCTTTGTAGGTACAATCTCAAACTCAATCCTGCAAAATGTGAGTTCGGTGTTCCGTCTGGAAAGTTGTTGGGATTCATAGTCAGCCGACGAGGTATTGAATTAGACCCATCAAAAATCAAAGCCATCCAGGAATTGCCACCTCCAAAGAACAAGACCGAGGTGATGAGTCTGTTGGGAAGATTGAATTACATCAGTCGGTTTATTGCTCAGCTCACGACAACTTGTGAGCCTATTTTCAAATTGTTAAAGAAAGATGTTGCAGTCAAGTGGGCAGATGAATGTCAGGAAGCATTTGATAAGATAAAGGGATACTTGTCAAACCCACCTGTGTTGGTCCCGCTAGAACCAGAGAGACCTTTGATTCTGTATTTGACAGTCTTGTACAATTCATTTGGATGTGTGTTGGGATAGCATGACATCACTGGCAGGAAGGAGCAAGCCATATATTATCTCAGCAAGAAGTTCACATCTTACGAGGTTAAGTACACTCAGTTTGAGAGGACGTATTGCGCCCTAACTTGGGTAGCCTAGAAGCTGAAACATTATTTGTCATCTTATACTACTTACCTCATCTATCGCTTGGATCCGTTGAATTATATCTTTTAGAAGCCTATGCCCACGGGAAGGCTCGCAAAGTGGCAGATCTTGCTCACAGAATTTGACATTATCTATGTGACTAGGACCGCAATGAAAGCACAAGCATTGGCCGACCATTTGGCTGAGAATCCTGTGGATGAAGAATACGAACCTTTGAAGACTTACTTCCCTGATGAAGAGGTAATGCACATTGATGAGTCGGAATAGATTGAAAGGCCAAGATGGAAGCTTTTCTTTGATGGTGCTGCTAACATGAAAGGAGTTGGAATATGAGCGGTACTTTTTTTTGAAACAAGGCATCATTACCCTGTTACAGCATAGCTTCGGTTCTACTGTACTAACAATATGGCGGAATACGAGGCATGCATTTTGGGTTTGAGGATGGCTGTGGACATGGGTGTCCAAAAAG
The DNA here is from genome assembly GCF_000393655.2 of Nicotiana sylvestris. Lineage (NCBI taxonomy): Eukaryota > Viridiplantae > Streptophyta > Magnoliopsida > Solanales > Solanaceae > Nicotiana > Nicotiana sylvestris. Next base: position 87,104,961 of record NC_091067.1, read on the forward strand.
TCTTGGTCTTGGGTGACTCAGACTTTCTGGTACACCAGATTTAGGGAGAATGGGAAACACGGGATTTAAAACTCATACCGTACCAGCAATGCATGCATGATCTTTGTCAACGGTTTCAATCAATAGAGTTTAGGCATATTCCAAGGATCCACAATGAGGTCGCCGATGCTTTGGCTACTCTGGCGTCAATGTTACATCATCTAGATAAGGCTTATGTAGACCCGTTGCATATTCAGGTCCGCGATCAACATGCTTATTGTAACGTGGTGGAAGAAGAACTCGATGGCGAACCTTGGTTTCACGATATCAAGGAATACATCCGAAGGGGAGTATATCTGGTACAAGCCACAGGTGATCAAAAGAGAATAATTCGTCGCTTGGCAAGTGGATTTTTTCTTCAGTGGAGGAGTTTTGTACAAAAGAACTCCATATCTTAGGTTATTAAGATGTGTAGATGCCAGACATGCCACGACTATCATGACTGAAGTACATTCTGGAGTCTGCGGACCACACATAAGTGGGTACGTGTTGGCAAAGAAGATTCTCCGAGCAGGTTATTATTGGCTCACTATAGAGCGAGACTGTATCCGTTTCGTGCGTAAATGTCATCAGTGCCAAGTGCATGGATATTTGATTCATTCTCCACCATCTGAATTACATACAATATCTGCACCATGGCCTTTTGTTGCTTGGGGAATGGATGTCATTGGACCAATAGAGCCAGCAACGTCCAATGGACATAGGTTTATTCTGGTGGCCATTGATTATTTCACCAAGTGGGTAGAGGCTAAAACATTCAAGTCTGTAACCAAGAAGGAGGTGGTTGATTTTGTGCATTCGAATATCATTTGCTAGTTCGGGATATCGAAGGTGATCATTACAGATAATGGGGCTAATCTCAATAGTCACTTGATGAAAGAGGTATGTCAGCAGTTCAAGATTACACATCGCAATTCTACCCCATACCGCCCTAAGAAAAACGGAGCAGTTGAGGCGGCCAACAAGAATATAAAGAAGGTACTTCGAAAAATGTTGGAAGGTTCTAGGTAGTGGCATGAAAAGCTGCCGTTTGCATTGCTAGGTTATCACACTACTATCCATACTTCAGTAGCGGCGACTCCTTATTTGTTGGTGTATGGCACTGAAGTAGTGATACCCGCAGAAGTGGAAATTCCATCCCTTCGAATTATCGCGGAGGCTGAGATCAATGATGAGGAGTGGGTCAAAACCCGCTTGGAACAATTGAGTTTGATCGATGAGAAGAGACTGGTAGAAGTGTGTCATGGCCAGTTGTATCAACAGAGAATGGCAAGAGAATACAACAAGAAGGTGCGTCCACGGAAGTTTGAAGTGGGCCAGTTAGTATTGAAACACATTCTTCCTCATCAAGTTGAAGCAAAAGGAAAATTCACCCCAAATTGGCAGGGGCCGTTCGTTGTGACTAGAGTGTTGTCCAATGGTGAATTGTATTTGACAGATGTAGAAGGAAAATGTGTAGAAATGGCTATCAATTCTGATGTAGTCAAGAGATACTATGTATGATTTCTTTCTTTGATTGTACTTGTTTGTATTTGGCATGTCTCGAATATTGAAATGACAAAGGCATTTTGTTCTGCTATCTAAATACTTTATCCCTTGTTTCCCCTTTACGCCTCATTTATTTTCTTTCATACCCCTTTTTCGGAATCAATAGCAAATATTGAAACACAAGCATAAAGATAAGTAAAGAAAGGAGAGAAAAAGAGAAATAAAAAAAGAAAAGAGAAAGAAAAGAATGAAAAGAGAAAGAAAAGAATGAAAAGAAAAAGAAAAGGAAAAGAGAAAAAAAAACAAACAACAAAAAGAAAAACAAAAAGAAGAAAAAAAGAGAAAGAAAAAGAGAAGAAAAATCACAACAAACAAAGTAATTCCTATGTTATGAACTATGTTCGACCTGATTCCTTTTAAGGATACGTAAGCAGCCTCACGGTTTGGTCCCATCAAAGTAAAAATCCAAAAGTCCCCAAACAAGAAACTGGGGCAGAAGTTGTGGTTGTTATTAGAAATCTGATTCCGAAGGTTGTAAATTTGAACCCAATTAAATTGTTTTGAGCTTTTTATACCTTTCCTTTGTAAACCCATCCAAAAGCCACATTACGGTCCAAAGAAAGACCTTCCGATCAGTCTTCGGAAAATGCCAAGTCAAGCAAGTAGCAGTGATTCACATCAGGGGAAACACTCTGGTCCAAAGAGGGAAAAGAAGTTAAAAATAAGAGAGTCTTATTGGTGAAAACCCTCACGGGCACCGTAAGGCGATGAAAGCTGAGAGAAATAAAAACTGAGAGAGTCTTATTGGTGAAAACCCTCACGGGAACCATAAGGCAACGAGAGCTAAGAGAAATAAAAAATGAGAGAGTCTTATTGATGAAAACCCTCACGGGCATCGTAAGGTGAAAGTGAGTTGAAAGATGAACGGATGAGAGAGGTCTGCTGGCAGAAACTTTCCAAGACACCGCATGATGAATAAGGTCAGGATTTGGTTGAAGAAATCAGGTTATGGAAATTCCGGAGCAACAAAGTGTGGCAATTGAAAGTTTATTGGTTGGACAGATTGGGCCGGATAATCCAAAATGTGTGTCATGATCATTGGTGCCGACTGCTCCACTCAGATAAGTCCTTTTTCTTTTTCCTCTTCAGATGGTCTTCTAGTTTTGGATTTCCTTATCCTTAATTCCAAAAGTCATTGCATTTCATTTCTTTTGGGTTTATTTCTCTAAGATGTTCCCGATGTCAGTTCTATTTAAGAAAATAAGAAGGAATTTCAAAGTTCACTACCAGCTTCAAGATGGAAAAGCACAGTGTGGCCAGAGCATACCAAAGATAGCATGATGTAAAGTGGGGCAAGTGCCAGCACAAGTTCCATCGGCAGAATGATTTAGTAATTTTATGGGAGATGCAGAGTTTTAGTTAAAGGGGGTCAGAGGTGTGAAACAACGGTTTGGGTATAGAACACTCGGGTCATCCAAAGTCATGGGGTTTTGAAAGTCAGTCGAAAAGTCAAGTGGTTCAGGGCCAGTTCGGGGAAGCCAGTCAAAACAAAACAATGCAGCGGAGAGACCTTCAGCAAAGAATTCCATCAACCAACCACCATATTTAAAATTGACAAGATTTTTCTTTGATTAAAACAGGGGCAGAAAATTTCGATTGTTTCGGAGAAACCCTCCGTGGAGAAAGGTAGTCACCAAACAGGTTTGATTTTTGATTTTCAGGACCCTCCTGGAAAATGGGACCTAGTTTAATTGTTCAGAAATAGCATAATCTAGCATAAATGCATCTCAAAGGAATATAAGTCGGCTTAGAAGTTTGCATGTTCGAGATAGGATATAATTAGGAGTTTTTAGGACCTTCCTGGATAATGGGACTTAGCTTTAAAATTTCAATTAGATAGCAACATTTAGCATAAATTTTGCTGTAGGGTAGTATAATTCAGCCATAAAAGTTGTCACTCTCAAGATAAAATTGTTTAGTTAAGAGTTGTCAGGACCCCCTAGATAAAGGGACCTAGCTTTCAAATTCTTAGCAATACTTGGTAATGTGATTTAGTTTTACACTCACATATGTGCCCATCTACCAAACTAGGGCAGAACATTTCCTCTGTTTTTGTCATTTTATTGAAGTCAGGAGCCCGCCTGGAGAGCAGAGAATACATTTCAAGTTAGAAGTCAGGAGCTCGCTTGGAGAGCAGGGAATACATTTCAAGTTATAAGTCAGGAGCCCGCCTGGAGAGCAGGGAATACATTTCAAATTAGAAGTCAGGAGCCCGCCTGGAGAGCAGGGAATACATTCAAGTTCAGCAGTCAGGAGCCCGCCTGGAGAACAAGGGAGTACAATTCAAGTTTTAGTTTTCAAGTTCTTATTGATATTTGGTAATGTGATTCATTTTACACTTACATATGTTCCCAGATACCCAAACCGGGGAAGAAAAATTTCCTTTGTTTTCGTCTATTTTGTTGAAGTCAGGAGCCCGCCTGGAGAGCAGGGAATACATTGCAAGTTAGAAGTCAGGAGCCCGCCTGGAGAGCAGGGAATACATTTCAAGTTAAAAGTCAGGAGCCCACTTGGAGAACAGGGAATACATTTCAAGTCAGCAGTCAGGATCCCGCCTGGAGAGCAGGGAATACATTCAAGTTCAGCAGTCGAGTGTCCAATCAGAGAAAGGAAAAACATCATCAAAGTGTAGTTGGCAGTCAGGCATCCACCTGGAGAAGCGAAAAACATCTCAGATTACAATTCAAGGCGGCAACAAGGGGATTCCACCGGGAGAGTACAAGTCAACAAGAACCACAAGAGCAAGTCTGAAGTTACAGATAGGATTTTGTAGTGCATAGATCATAGCATAGTCTAATTTCTTTTTATTTTATCATGGTGTAATAAGGGGATGCAGTAAGCAGTAGCCGCAACAGTGAAATCACAGCTTCATGGTAGTCCCAGCTACCAAACATTCCTGAACTACACTGACCTGATTCCTCTTTAGCCAAGGATATATAGGCAACCTCGGAAGCAAGGTGCGGTCAAACCTTTCAAAAATGCTTCCCACGAAGTATTCAAATGGGCAAAAATCACTCGCTTTATCTTTGCACGAAAACTCTTCATGTTTCCGGGCAAAGATGGCAGCTGTGAGTACGTGATTTTTGCCCTATATATGAATTACTCCCATAAATTCAAAACAAAATAACTTCTTTCATATTCGGAATTTTGAGGATTTTGTGACATTTTCTGATAATTGTTTGCATTTGTCTGTACATTTTATTTTTGTTTAATTAACAGAAAATACAAAAATATGTTTCATTTGCATTTTAGGAGTTAATTTTGCATTTTTAAATCAATTAGTAATTTAGTTGCCTTACAAAAATGGAAAATCGCAAAATTGGTTTATTTTGCTTTGTTCAATTTTTAGATTTGAATCTCGCTGGTTTTCCTTTAATTTGGTATTTAATTAGTTGTAATAATTAGTAGGGTTAATTAATTTAATTTTCTAGGATAATTTGATTAGGAGTTAATTTAGGATTTATTGTTAATTTTTAATTTGATTAGAAAAAAAAAAGAGAAATCAAAAGAAAAAGGAAAATGAAAAGAAATTGGATTTATTAAGAGAAGACCCTGATTTGGGCCATTTGTACTCAAAATTCTTCAGGCCCAAACAATTGTGCCTGAAACCCGTCCAAACTACCCGAAACCCGGCCCAAACCCGCGCCCCAACCCGGTCCGGTCCCCCCTTCATCCGAAACGACGTTGTTTTATTATCCTTTGATCTCGACCGTCGAGGTTAGTTGATCTGACAGTCTAGAACTAACCTCATCTTGATATATAAGTGTCCAAACATCTCCCCCTACCCCCTATCATCGCCTTCACTAGACCATCATCACCTCCGCCAGAACCGCCTGCCGGAAATCGTCTCCGCCGGCGGCGGTACTCCAATCGACCCCAAATTAACGCCATAGACTCCCCTCCTTCTCCTCTTCCCAAATCTCCAAAACCCCTCCCTCGAATCCTACTAGAACTCTTCGAATCTTGAATCGAAGAGGAAGACCAAAACTCCAACTCACCCAATCGTCCCCAAAATAACACCCCTGAACTCTCGTCTCACCCTCATTCTAGAAATCCACTATGTTTCCCTTGAATATTAGTGAAGCTCCTCGAATCTGGATTTGAATGGACAACCCTAAAAGTCCAGAGGTCAGAATCGGCGAGGTTTAGAAGATTTTAGGCCTAAATCGATGTTACTCGTGTGTTCTTGATATTAAGAACATACGATTAACTTCGGATTAGGTCGAAATCGATGAGTTGAAGGCTGTCCCTTAGGCCCTTTTGTCCGGGTCCTCTTGGGTATGTTTCTTTTCTTCTCCTCAGTACTTTTCCTCCTCTACTTCTTCGTTTCTTCTATTATTTGTTGTCCCGTTAGGTCTTTTGTGTTCGTTTATGGGTTGTTTATTATGCATGTTATTTTAAAAATGTTAGGTCACTTAGCTTGATTAGTTAGGTTAGTTTTATCTGGTAATCTCTTTAATCTTGGTCCAATGCTTTATTTTTGTTGTTCAGACTCGTGTCTGTTATGAGCATTTGTTTCAATCAATTCGACTTGGGTTGGGTTTGAGTTTATGCCTCTTATCTTTTGATTTATTGGTTTGGGCCGAACCTGAATAAATTCAATTGGGTCGAATCGACCCATGCCCTGTCTGGTTCCTTAAGGTAATAACAGGGTCATTAAGGGGTAATTTGGGTAGTCTAGGCTTGGGAATCTTATATAACTGACCTAGGAAGCTTCCTAGAAGCTGGGGTGGGGGGTATTTCGAAATTCTGAGGTTTACACTAGGGATTTCTAAGCTAAAATAAAAATTTCAGAAGGTTTTAAGTGCAATTTTGAACTCTTTGAGGCTTCCCTAGTAGCTTGCCTATAAAGGCATTATTACTCAGAGCTCAAGTCAGATTTTTAGAACTGAAAAATCAGAAATACACTAGACGATTGAAATTTAGAAAAAAACACCATTCCATTGGAATTCTTCCCTAAATCTTAAGCTATTCTTCGATTACAAAACAATTTCTGAAGCCTTTTAAGTGTAAATGGCTTGATCTTGTGCTGAAAAGCTTTGGAGTTTAGTTTTGTTTGAAGTTTTCACTATTCTATTGATCTTTTGTTTGGGTTTCTGAAAGTTTTCAAAGTTTTACAACATTTTTGGTACATATGAGGTTAAGTGTGAATTGATTTGGGTTGGAAACTAGTTCAAGGTTGGGTCTTGGGGTTTGCCGTGTGTCAACCTATGTTGAACTTGGGTTTTACTGATTGTTACTCAAATATGTGTTATGCTGCTCGCTGCTAGCGACTGATTATTCACTATTTTGGTTTCTATCTTATTTCTAGGTATTTTTGTCCCTATGGATATCGTTTGAGTGTAATATGAAGTTTGGATATGGAAATACGATGAAAGCTGATGTTATTTGTAGTTAAATCTTATTTCTTCTTCCATCAATCTCATGTATAGCTGTAATATTTAGCTTTAGAAATGTTCTGATTAGTATATTGATCATGAATAGGATGTGATTGAAGCTTTAAGCGGTTTGGCTCTTCTTCTTAGCTATCAGTTTTTGGTTTGAATTTGGCTATAAGTGAAAGAAATGCTTTAGGTTGTATTTGCAGTGATATTTAGGCCACTGTTGAATTGTCTCTTATTGTTTGAATGCTATGTGGTTAGACCTGATGTTTAAGATCATGGCTACTTAATGTTAACCATACAGGTTCTGTTAATATGAGATTTAGTTGAGTTTTAAATTTCCATGTCGTTATTTCGAGTTAGCTTGAAACTTTAAAAGTAAAGTTGCATATTGTATAGTTCTCAAAGAATTGGATCTTCAATTGTTTTCAAAATCATGTCATCGCTAAAATCTCATATAATCATCCATTAAGTAGTTGAAGGCTGATTTTAAAAGCTGATTGCATTTACATGGGTGTTCCGTTGTTAGCCATTTGGGTTTACGTTGTTACCCTGTGATTTTTCAGACGCTGCTAGTGTGCCATAGGGATTCGAGATCGAGTCCTGCACTCGTTAACCTCAGATTCCTGAAAGATCTGGGCTCATCTTGGACCCAAGTTTGAAGATGCTTGCAAAAATAGAATTATATACTTTGTATTGTTTGGGCCTGCTTTTTACTTTTCCATCTCAGTGCTATTGATGGCCCAAGCCATTTTCTTTCGAATATTCGACCATGTTCTCTTCCGGGCAGATTTCCTTCTAATTCGTTTGAGCATTAGTATTAAAAGTAGAATTCAAGTTCCTTTAATGTTTTAATAAATTAGATCACGTTAATTAGTTGAGGTGTGTCATATTAAATGATACCAATAGTTATGGCCCTCAAAACTAAGTTTAGAAATACCTTTAATAGAATAATTTGGGGCATGCCGTGCCAAATAAAATTTTAAAATGCATGTCCCTCATTTAATTAATTTTAATCCTTAGAAATCGAGGCGTGCCATTTAGTTGAATTTCCATGGCCCTCGCAAAGCTGAAACGCGTAGTTGCTTTAAGCGCGTTATTTCAATAATATTACCTTCCTAAACTCGGGTTTGCATTTCATGTGACCCAAATCAAATCTTAAACGTTGAATAAAATATGTTTAGGATTGTGGGTGCATTTCATGTGGTGCGATCCAAAGACGTGTTTTAAACGACGTTTAATCTTCTTTAAAAATTAAATAAAAGCGGTTTGAAAGCTAAAATTCACATAGATTTAAAAGCGGTTTTAAAATCAAATAATTGAGCTAAAAATAATAGTTGAGCGATCGTGCTAGAACCACGGAACTCGGGAATGCCTAACACCTTCTCCCGGGTTAACAGAATTCCTTACTCGGATTTTTGTGTTCGCGGACTGAAAAACAGAGTCAATCTTTCCCTCGATTCGGGATTTGAACCGGTGACTTGGGACACCATAATCATCCCAAGTGGCGACTCTGAATCTTTAATAAATAAATCCTGTTTTGATTGTCCTTTAATTGGAAAAACTTCTTTATATACTCCCTTTCGGGATGTAGGAAAATGGAGGTGTGACAATACCAAGCTTGAGGAGCCTGTTTTAACCCATACAATGCTTTGTCCAGTTTAAACACATATTCAGGGTGTTCATGACATTCAAACCCTGGAGGTTGCTTTACATAGACTTCTTCCTTAAGAAGTTCATTCAGAAATGCACATTTGACATCCTTTTGGATCAAGGTGAATTCCATATGAGATGCAAAAGTGATTAGGATTCTAATAGCTTCCATGCGAGCGACCGGAGCAAATGTTTCATCGTAATCAATCCGTTCCTCCTGATTGTAGCCTTAAACCACTAGCATGGCCTTGTTTCTTATGGTGTTTCCATGTTTATCAATCTTGTTCCTGAATACCCACCTGGTTCCTATAATTGTTCGATATGAGGGTCTAGCTACCAGGTGCCAGACATTGTTCCTTTCAAACTGATGCAGCTCATCTTGTATGGCTGTAATCCAATCTGCATCTTTCAGGGCTTCCTTGATATTTTTGGGCTTTATTTGAGAGAGAAAGGCAGAGAAGGCAAGTGAATATCTGGCTTTTGACATAGTTTGTACTCCGGAATCTATGGGAGTAATTATGTTGTTAAAAGGATAAGAACTTTTGTGTTTCCAGGTAGACATCTGAGGTTCATTTGTAAAGGTGGTGGGTATATTTAACTGGTTCTCTTGTGTTCTTCTCTCAGGTACTAGTGGAGTACCCTGGACTACATCAACCACTCTTTTTTTAGCTTCGATGGTTGTAATTGATGTACCTGGTTCCACTGAAGAAGAGGCAACATTGTCTTCACTCGGCTCTTTTACTTGGCTCATCATATCTGCCTTTCCATTTGTCATGTCAATGACTTCACGAGGGACTAGTAAGGGTTCTCCATCTTTATCTTCTTCATCACTCTTCTCACAGGAGGGATATGATTCATCAAAAATAACATGAACACTTTCCTCAGCACATTGAGTCTGCTTGTTGTATATCTTGTAAGCTTTGCTTCGAGAAACGTAGCCCAGAAATATTCCTTCATCACACTTGGCATAAAATTTGCCAAGCTAATCCTTTCCATTGTTGAGAACATAACATTTGCACCCAAATGTTCTTAGGTGAGTCAGGTTGGGTTCCTTCTATTCAGCAACTCATAAGGGGGTTTTATTCAGGAGTGATCTGATCATACACCTGTTCACCAAGTAGCAGGCAGTGTTGATTACTTCAGCCTAGAAGTTCTTTGCAATTCCACTATCGATCAGCATTGTTCTTCAAGAGTTCTATTCTTCCTTTCCACTACTCCATTTTGCTTGGGGGTTCTAGGAGCTGAGAAGTTGTAAGAAATGCCATTTTCATTGCAGAACTCATCAAATTTGGCATTGTCAAATTGTGTTCCATGATCTGATCTAATACATTCGACTCTAGACTCCATCTTCACCTGGAGTTTCTTCACAAAAGCCACAACACCTCAAATGTTTCATCTTTAGTTTTAAGAAACAGAGTCTATGTGAATCTAGAGTAGTCATCTACTATCACAAAAATGTTTCTTTTTCTTCCGCTATTTTGCACCCTCATAGGGACACATAGGTACATATGCAGAAGATCGAGTGGCTTTGAGGTGCTTACGTCCTTTTTAGATTTAAAAGAGGACTTCACATGCTTTCCTCTAGCATATTCATCACAAACTTTCTGTACTTTGAATTTTGACAGGGGCAAACCATGGACCAGGTCCTTCTGAATTAGTTTGTTCAGAAGAGAGAAGCTTGCGTATCCCAATATTCTGTGCCAAAGTTCAGCATCATCATCAACAACTTTCAGACAACTCAGATCACCACTTTGTAAGGACTCGAAATCAACAACATAGATGTTGTTGTATCTCTTGGCCACAAGTACCACTTCACCAGTTACCGGTTTTGTAACTGTACATATCTTGGACAAGAACTCCACCTTGTTTCCTTTATCACAAATCTGAGAGACACTTAAGAGACTATACTTAAGACCATTGACATAGTACACATTCTCAATAAAGTGAGTGAGTGATTTCCCGACTTTTCTAATTCCAAGAATGTACCCCTTTTTTACATTGCCAAATGATATACTCCCTCCTTGCAGGGCTTTTAGTGAAAGAAAGTCCATGGTGTTCCCATTCATGTGCTTTGAACACCCACTATTGACCGCTTCTTTTCACTGTTCCCTGTACAAGAAGATCAAGAGTTAGTTTTAGGAACACAAGCAAGTTTGGGTCCCTTGTAGTAGGCAAGAGGATGAATAAGAGCTCTCTTAGTGCATGGAAGTAATATGCGTTTTTTTGTGGATAGAACCTGGTCCCTTTTTAGTAGTTACATTTTTAGCAAACACTTTATTTTTCTGAATGGACTGGACCCTGGCTTGGCAATTTTCCTTGAAATCTCCATTGTTCCCACAGTGGGTACACAACCAGTTGTCTGGTACATTCGCATACTTGTTATGTGGGTTGTAAGGGGTTTTCTCCCTTTGGAACCCTATTCCCTGCCTGTTTCGACCATTATTAGCGTACATGGTAGTGATAGCTTCGGAGGACCAGGTCCACTTTAGGGACTTTTCAAGATCATTTTTTACTCTTTCCAGTTCAGTTTAGAGGTGCTTGTTTTTCTTAGTTTCAACACACAACCTAGTTCTCACAGCTTTCAACTCGTTTTCAAGCCTAATGTGTTCCTCACTGGCTACCTATTTTCCTTTTCCAGTGTTTCCAGGTTTAGACTCAGTTCCTAGTCCCCCTATTGTTTCCTTCAGGTCTGCAACTACTACCAAGAGATCATCTCTGTCTTCATCAATCTCAGTCACTCTTTTCACTAGGGCCTCCTTTTCTTTACTGAAGTTCTCAATGGTTTCCTTATGGTCAACAACTACACCCACTAAGTCATCTATTTCATGCTCTATGTTGGCAATTTTTTTTGTTTAAGACACTTTTTTCTTTCTCCAACTCACAAATGGTTTCCTTCAGATCCATTACACATGTAGACATATGATTTTTGACCCTCCCCAAGATTTTACATATTTTTGTATTTAAATATTTAGTTTTAGGTCTAATATAGTTATCTTGACTAGTTTTGGCCCTTTTATATTATTTTATCACAAAATAAAAATTACAAAAATATTTCTTGTTTTTAGCTGCTTTTAGTTTATATACCTATCGTAAAACTAAAAAAAAAATACAAAAATAGCACCTTATTTTTATTTTTATAAAATCTTGAAAACACAAAAATAGTTTCATGTTTTAATATAATTTAATTTTAATTAATTAAAATTAGTTTTATATTTTATATTATAAATTGTATATTTAGAAGGAAGAGTTAGTTTTGGGTTGGTTTATCCCATTTTAATCTTGTAGTCCATTTTTATAATTTGTTTCTTGTCTAAATCAAAACATCTCTATATTTGTTTTTTTAAAAAAAATAACGAATCTGCTTTAAATTTGGTTACTCTTCCTTCCGTAGGATTTCACTTTATTTCAAGCTTAATTAGTTCAAAGTTAAAGATGGAAAACTGTTTGGCGTAAATCCAGTTGATGGGGAAGTCATGGTAATTGAAATGAATCCTAGAGGTTCGAGGTCTTCAACTTTAGCCTCAAAAGTTACTAGCTTTCCAATAGCTAAGATGGCTGCTAAGCTATGAGTTGGATACTCTCGGGATCAGATTCCTACCGATATCACAAAGAAGACTCCAGCTAGTTTTGTGCCATCCATAATTAAATCACCTATGGCCCTCACATTAATATTATGACATAGGTATCAAGAATGAATATTCATAGTTGCTTTAGGTGCGACTTAGTTTATTATTGTGATTATGTATACGTTCGCATAACATAATTATGATTTTTTTTTCTAAAAAACAAAATCGGAGTCTGCATTTGCGCAACTTAAACTAAACATTCTTAATAATAATAAAGCTTTATTAATTGTGAAAATGTTCACGTGACATGATTTTTGACAGGCCAAACAAATGGGTACACATACGCGTGACTCGTCTTTTTCGGATAATTTCTTAATTAAAAGAGGTGAAAGCACATAGGTTCTAAAAAGGGTAATTAGACAACTTGATTAAACCAAGTATGATCAAAGCGACCGTGCTAGAACCATGGAGCCCGGGAATGCCTAACACCTTTTTCCGGGTTAACATAATTCCTTACCCGGATTTCTATGTTTGCAGACCATAAATAGAGTCAAATTTCCTCGATTCGGGATTTTAAACCGGTGACTTGAGATACCATAAATTATCCCAAGTGGCGACTCTGAATTTAAATAAATAATCACGTTTCGATTGTCACTTAAATTGGAAAAAACTCCCTTATACCCCTTCCAGGGGTAGAAAAAGTAGGTGTGACAGCTCTGGTAACTCTGCTGGGGAACGAACCCATAATCTCTGGTTCAGGGTTCAAGAATTCGAGCTTGTTAATATAATTGTTACTTGGCTTTATTTATTGTTGATATTATTGTATTTTGTAAACCTTTTGTGCTAATTGCTGTCTATTTACCGCTTTGATATTATTTGAATTGTATATAACTATCTTCTTACACCACCCCTCTGAGTCTTTTGGAAATGGTGCACACGTTCGCGTGTCCCACTTTTTCTGTAGAAGTCATTCCAAATAGAACGAGGCTGGGCCAGCAACAAGGCCGGGTAGACTTCAATGCTCCTGGTACGTTGCTCCCTCTTCAGCTCGAGTTGTCCGCTCGTGTAAGCCAGGTCTAGAACACAACCCTATGTTTTAAACCTAGAAAAACATAGCCTCATGTCAGATCCCTAGTAGGAACGTTTGTTTGCACCATGTGTTTGACTTCGGGGACTCAACACAGGTGTTGGGTCCGTCTAGGACAGGTGTGCCCAAAAAATAAAAGACCATCCTGATGCATCCTAATGTGCTACATGTTGTAATTTTCAAGGGTAAAAGGGGTCATTTTGGCGGACCAATGAGGTTTGAGGGTAAATGAGAAAGAAAAGAGGTTGAAGTATAAAAATGAGGCAGGTAGGGACCAGTTATAATTTTCTTTGACACTTTTTCAAGATAAAATTAAAAAACAAAAAATCCAATAAGATTTTGCACTTTCCCATTAGTTTTTCAAAAAAAAATCAAAAAAGAGGAAAAGAAAATCCAAAAAGAGTTTACATGTTTCTTCATTTTTTCAAAAAACAGAGACAAAAAAAATATTTTCTCTAAATTAGTTGTTTTTTTTAATTCTCACCCGTATCCAATCGGCCGAACTTCACATACCTGATTCTTGTCTTTCGGGGAGTGATACGTAGGCAACCCACATAGGGTTCGGTCTTCCTAGCGTGTCTTAGGTTCTTGGCTTCGCGGGGTCTTAGCCAAATCTTGCATTTTTAGCCACTTTTAGCCACATAGGTTAATTTTAAAAAAATAGTCACAATCATGTCTTGAATGTGTCCAACAGGAAGGGTTATTGTCTCACATAGAGTTCTAGGTCTTTAACTTTATTTGGTCTTAATTTTCTCATACATGTGTGGATCTACTTACTGGAGTTTGAACATGATAGATACCCCAGGACCATTGCATTCAGGAGCTGCCTGAGGAGTCTTTTTATGTTTTTGAGTCTATTATTCATGTTTTACTTTCTAGTCCTGTACAGTAGTATTCAGTCATTTAGTTGATGCTAGAGTCTATCATAGTCTAGTTAAGTTTGTCGAGTCTTCTGTTATTATTTCCTATTCTATATTTGAAAAATGTATTATAAATGAAAAATCCAAAAAAAGATATTTTGCATTTTTATATTTCTGTTAGAATTTTCTTTAGAAATACTACTCCTAGAAATTTATAAAAAAGAAATTTTGAGGTGGTTTTTCCTTTAGAAAATTAATATCTGGAACTCCAAAAAAAAATTGCTTTTATATTTCCTTTAGGATACTATGATTAAACACTCAAAAAAATGGAATTTTTCTCTTTTTAATATCTCTTTACGAGTTTTCTTTAAGATATTAATTCCAAAAATTCAAAAAACAATTCTTTTGAGGTTCTCCTTTGGGAATTAACGGAAAAATAAAATAAAATTTCTTTTATTTTCACTAGAACTTTAGGACATTTTACATAGAAGAAAAAAACAACATACTTTATATTTGGTTTATCTTCAGAGTTTCTCCTTTAGGTAATCAAAAACTAAAATCCAAAAATATTTTTTTATCCTTTTCATTTCTTGTTTCGAAATCTTTCTTCAGAATATCAAGTGAAAATTCACAATATTTTTCTCTGGTGTAACCTTTAGATTTTCTTCCTAAAAAAAGAAGCAAAAAATATTTTTCTCTTGTAGGGTTTTTTCCTTAATAATTCCCATAGAGTATTTGTTTCAAAATGAAAAAAAAAGAGAAAATGAGAACGTTAGTTTATTTACTTTATTTTCGTTCTCCCCGAACTATGCAAAGATCTGATTCATGCGGCGTCATGATACGTAGGCAACCTACATAGGGTTTGATCGAATTATTTTTTTATTATTAAAAAAAAAGAAAAAAGAAGATAAAAAAAAGAGAAGTGAAATTATGGGATGTGAGAAATGAGAGCAAAGAAAAGAGTGATAATTAGAAGAAAAAGAGGAAGGAAAATGAGTAAGCCAAAAAGTGTTGGAAAAGAAAGAAAAGAGAAGATTGAAATGAACAAATGGGGATGATGCCAACTGACCTTCGTACCCTCGAAGTCATTTTAGAACTGATAACTATGGCTAGGTGCATTGCACATAAAGTGAGATTATCTTATGCTAAATGTCCTAACGCTAATGTTATGACTTCATCTTCAAAGCAGAAAAGTGGTTGGTTTGTGGTTCTTAAAGTGGTAACTCTTCTCTACAACATAAGGTCGAAAGGCAGTGGCAGACGACAAATGGAATTGAGTCAGTTGATACTGGTGCCCAAAGGCAATTGGTTGAATAGGGCAATGGGTTGGTTGTAGAGGAAAGGATGTTAAGACAACACATGGCGAACATGTATCAGGCTTGGATGATTGGGAAGGCACCACCCCGGCCACCACCTAGCTTCTTAGATGCTATCCTTACCCAAACTTCGGTCATAGTTCCAGATGATCCCCCATACTCTCCAGACCCACCCGCTTATCACAGCTTTCCCAACCACCCTAGTAGCTCCGTCACTCGTCCTCCAATTACCTTTCCCCAAAATTGCTCTCCTGTCATATCCATTATCCCCAATAATGAACACCCACTCAAAGCTTATGATGCCCAATATTAACCTTCAGAGGTTGCCCACAAGGTTCCTAACTCATACAATCAGAACCCTTGGAATGAGCCTCATGTTGAAAATTAAAAGGTCACAAGAAAATAAGGGCGAGATGAGATATCCAGGAAGCTAAAAGGTATAGAACAGTCCTTAAGGAGAATGCAAGGGATGAGAAATCAGATTAACATGTCTTACAATGACTTGTGTATGTTCCCTGATGTTCATCTACCCGCGGGGTTTAAAATGCCAAAGTTTAACTTGTATGATGGGCGCGGAGATCCAGTAGCCCATCTGAGGGTTATTGCAGTGAAATGAGAAGTGTTAGCGGGAAAGAGGACTTGTCGATGACATATTTAGCGAGAGCTTGACTGGGGTAGCCTTGGAATGACATACACGTCAAGATGTCAGTAAGTGACATACATGGCATGACATGACTCAAGATTTTGTTCGACACTTTCAATACAATATAGACATTACCCCAGACCGCTCCTCCCTATCTAAGATGGAAAAGAAACCAGAGGAAAGATTTAGGGAGTTTGGGCTCAGATGGAGGGAACAGGCTGCTCGAGTTAGTCTCCCGATTGGTGAAGAATAAATGGTTGAGCTTTTCCTACAAGCCTAGGGGCCCACCTACTTCAGTCATTTGATCCCGACCTTGGGTAAACCTTTTAGTGATGTGGTAAAAATGGGGGAGATGGTAGAAGATGGAATCAAGTCAGGTAAAATCATAAGTTATTCGGTATTGAAAGATACTGCAGAAGATATTCAGAACATCTTAGTAAGTTTGGGTAGAAGAAAGAGAAATAGAAAAGATGTTGTTGAGTTGTGCCAACGATAGGATCCAGTAGGCATTCCTGCTCAACGCTTTCAGCCTCGATATCGACCCCATGGATATTCCTGTAATCCTCCCCAATGCTACTTCTCTCCACAAAACCCCCAAAGTCGTACATCACCTTCCCAATACTCCATCCATAATACACCACTATATGCTCCACATCTACAGGACCCGCGACGGCCTGCACCATTTCCACAAATATCTTACCCGCCTCCTCAAGCATATCAACCACCTACCTGCAAAAGGTTCCAACCGAGGCTAGAATAAAAAATGAAAAGGAAACAGAAAAAAGAAAAGACTTTCACTCCTATTTGGAAAATTTTGATTATTCTCAAAGGTGCGCATATTGCTCTAATGCCCCGGGTCACAGCACAGAAAAGTGTTGGCATCTAAAAAGAGCAGTTCAAAAGCTTATTGATGCAGGTGACATTGTCGTGCAAAATCCAGATGCAGTAGACACTGGCCAAAGTCGATCGCCTGTTCATAATGAGACGCATATAGTAGGTATTATTTGTGTTGAAAAGTAATATGAGAATTCTTCTGAGATCCTCGAAGGTCCACTTGCCGCAAAGCTTTCAGCGCTATCACCCTCGGTTCCAGAATTTGATCTTAAGAATAAGCCAGCAAAAGGGACCCAAAAGCAATTTGCTAAGGTCAATGTGATGGAGACTTGTGAAGGTCCTAGTACTATTAATGCAGAACTCAGTGGCTAAGATGTTGAGCTTGGTGATTGGAATGATGCTCCTTTCTTGGCTAGCTAGGGAGGAGCCTTGGTAGTTCATTTTGTTGTCATTTCTGTTGACCGGGTTATTTTAGGGTTGTAAATATTGTCTTGTGACTCAAACCCTTCTATCCTTTTATTTTGCCTAGTTCGTTTAGTCGTAAAGACTCGTTTAGTGTTGTCTAGGTTTGTTCCAGTATTGTAACCCTAATTTATTTTGCTTGTTTTGTTGTTCAAACCCTTTCACTGCCTATCCAATGCAATTTCTTGTTTTCTGTTATTTCTAGTAATTTTTTGTTCAGTTCTCTTCTCCTTTATAGTTCTTTTCATGCTGGCTCCAGTGACATGACATGCACACATAATTCTAGGTCTGGTCTTAAAAGTTAGTTTAATCATAAAGCAATGAAACAATTTTGAGGATGATAGGGACACTTGAGGGAAATAAGTACAGATTTGGGCATTTTGAGATCATTTGAAGCCCGAACCATGTGAAACTGGGGCAGTAGTTTGGAAAGTTAATGGGACGACAAGAATTTTTTTACAAGAGAGTGCGTCCCAACAATTTTAAGCAATAAAATTTGAGTTCAAGTGCATCTCAAGTTACACGATAAAGTCAAGAAAGTTTTCTCTGAATTGACGGAGGATATCCATTGTGAAGAGGGAATCAACCAACAAGGGTTCTGTACTTGACAAGGCGCTAAAGAAAAGTGGAAGGCATATCAATGGTATCAATGCCGAAGCAGCAAAAGAAATATTGTGCATGATCTTCACTCCTCAAGTTGCACGTATTGTACTTGGCATTTTCAGGGATTGGGAGGCCCTCTTTTAACTACCCAAACACTTATACCATTCGATACCCTTTTGAGCCTGTATTGATTTCTTTGACCTTCTTCTTTTGGAATCAAGTTAGAGTCATAAGAAAAAAATAGTTCATGTCCCCATAGATTTATTTTAGAAAGTTCATTCTAAAAGGAAAATTCGAAAAAAAAAGAGAAAAGATAGAGATAAAGAAAAAAATAGAAAAAAAAAGAAAAAGAAAAAGAAAAAAAGAAAAGAAAAAAAAGAAAAAAAAAGGCAAATAGTAATAAAAAGTTTTCTTTTGAACTACGTTTGATCTGATTTTTGTCACCACAAGATACGTAGGCAGTCTTATGGTTCGGTCATACCACATAAAATATTTTATAATCCCACGAAGTCGAGAGTGGGGCAGTCTTTCGTAGTAAAAAGAAAAAGAAAAAAAAGAATCAAATTCCCTTGTTTTAGAAATTGGGGCAAAGTTTTTCAATGGATTCCAGTTGTTTTAGTTATTTTGAGCCTTTATGATATCCTTTCTTTCTAACCCTGTCCAATTATAGTCCAAAAAAGACATCCTAGATAATTTTGAGAGTGCCAATCTAGACATGCCAAGAGCATATGATGTTTTAACTATGGTCAATCCCTTATCATCTGCAGAATCAGAGGAAAGAAGAAGAAAAGAAAAAAAATGAAAGAGTCTTATCGGTGAAAACCTTCACAGGCACCATAAGGCGACAGTAAGTGGAGAGAAAGAACAAAATGAGAGAGACTTGATGGTGAAAACCCTTCGAGCACTACAAGTCAAATAAGGATCGTGAATTAGATTGGATAATCGGAGCATTGAAGCCCAGTTTCACAGTTTAGGGGTATAACAAAAGTTGAACATCAGACTTGCTTGACAGATTAGGCCACTTAATCCAAAGGTGTATGTCATGATCATTAGAGTTGGTATCCACATCTGATAAGTTTCTAGTTTGTAGATTTCCTATTAGGAATCATTTTTTTCCATTGTCCTTTACTCTGTTTCTTTTGTTGACTTCCTCTTCCTGAGTCTGTTTGGTCAGAACAAGTGAGAAATGACTTCAAAATTCACCACCAACTTTCCAATTGCACAAAACGGGATCTGTCTAGCACATCAAAGTGGCATAAGTCAGGAAAGAACAACATGCGCACTGAGTTAGTAACAATCAATGTGCTTTGGGAATTCATGTGAAATACAAAGGTTTGGTATATGTCAATTCATGAATAGTGCAACAGATAGAGGATGTTAGGTGAACGGATCAAAGGTATTTTCTGTGATAAGGTTGATAGAGAAAGTGATTGACCAATGGCAAGCAAGGTCTTCGAAGCGGAAATCAAAGTTATCATGGCAAGTGAAGGAGCAATAGACCTCAAGACCAAAGCTAGTATTTTAAGTCAGGAAAGAATAGTATGCACACTGAATGGGTGGCAATTGACGTGCTTTGGGATTCATGTGAAACACAAAGGTTCAGTAAATGTCAATGCATGAGTACAATGCAACAAATGAATGGTTTTGGGTTTGAATGGATCAGAGGTATTATCCGTGATAAGGGTGACTGAGAAAGTGGTCAGTTAATAAACAAGCAAGGTCTTTCGAGTTGAAATCGAAGTTATCATGGGAAGTGAAGGAACATTCGCCCTCAAAGTCAAGGCTGCAAACCAACCACCACGTTTAAACTCACAAGTTTTCATTGATTAAAATAGAGGCAGGAAATATTGTTTGTTCGTGAGGAAAGCTGGTGCCAAACAGGATCGGTAGTAAGTTCCAGTACCCTCCTAGATAACAGGATTTAGTAAGTTTTGAGACCCTCGTAAATGACAAGGTCTGAGTTTTACTTTTAGGAAGTATAATTTAGCATTTAACTTTTTCACTTTTGATATGAGACTTGGTTTGAAATTTTTCAGGATAAAGGAATTTAACTTAGAACTTATTTCGATAACAAGAATTGATTAACACTCACAGATGTTCCCAATATCAAACTAAGGCAGAAAAATTGCTTTTGTTTTGTCTATTTTGTTGTAATCAGGTGCCTACCTGGAGAACAAGGGAAAGCAGCTCAAGTTTCAAGAGGAGTCAGTTCGAGTTCAGCAATCCAGTGCCCACTTGGAGAACAAGGGAAGACAGTTCAAGTTTCAAGGGAAAGCAGTTTCAAATGAAAGCGGGTCAAGTTCAGCAATCAGGCGCCCACCTGGAGAATAAGGGAAGACAATTCAAGTTTCAAGGGAAAGCAGTTTTAAAGAAAAGCGGTTCAGGTTCAGCAATCAGGTGCCCACCTGGAGAACAAGGGAAAACAACTCAAGTTTCAAAGGAAAGTGGGTCAAGTTCAGCAATCAGGTTCCCACCTGGAGAACAAGAGAAGACAGTTCAAGTTTCAAGGGAAAACATTTTCAAAGGAAAGCAGTTCAGGTTCAGCAATTAGGCGCTCACCTGGAGAACAAGGGAATACAATTCAAGTTTCAAGGGGAATCAGTTCTAGTTTTAGCAATCAGACGCCTACCTGGAGAACAAGGGAAGACAGTTCAAGTTTCAAGGGAAAGCAGTTTCGAAGGGAGACAGTTCAAGTTCAGCTATCAGGCGCCCACCTGGAGAACAAGGGAAGACAGTTCAAGTTTCAAGGTAAAGTAGTTTCGAAGGAAAACGGTTCATGTTCAGCAATCAGGCGCCCACCTGGAGAATGAGGGAAAACAGTTCAAGTTTCAAAGGAAGACAATTCAAGTTTTGGCAATTAGGCACCTACCTGGAAAATAAGGGAATTCACTTTAAGATGCAATTCAAGTCAGCAACAAAAGAAGCTCACATCAAGAATGGAAGTCAACAATCCGAGATGATCAATGGAAGTTAGTCACAATCCAGAATAAAAAAAAAGAAAGGCAAGAAGTGAATCCAAATGCAGAAGTTGATGAAAGATGTGAGCTTCTCAAGACATGACTGAAGTCACAAGCATGGTATGTCCGCTTTTGATCCGAAAAGCTGAAGAAGAATAAACTAGCATCTGCAACTAGCAAGCGTCAAGGTTCAAATCCAAAGTCTGCATGAAGGACCATTCAAGACTCAAGATCAAGCTTCCGAAGACTTATAGATAGGAATCTTGTAACTCATAGTTGACAAGCTTAGTTAGTCTTTATCATTTTTTGATTTTGATGTAATACAGGACCGCGGACCGGAACCTCGACATAACGGCACCTCGACCAGCTCTCCACCTCGGTATACTCTATCATCTCACTCACTTCTGAATTACACGTGGCCAGATTCCTTTATAGCCAAGGATATATAGGTAGCTCAGATGCCAAGGCTCAGTCACATCCTCCTTTCTTTTAGTTTTTGGTCTCTCTAAATAAGGGTCGGGTCGAAAACCCTGCCTAGTCGTTCTTTGTCTGAAATACTTCGTGTTTCCAGTCAAAGAGGGGCAGCTGTAGACATGTGATTTTTTACCCTCCCCAAGATTTTACATATTTTGTTATTTAAATATTTAGTTTTAGGTCTAATATAGTTATTTTAACTAGTTTTGACCCTTTTACTTTATTTTATCACAAAATGAAAATTACAAAAAATATTTCTTGTTTTTAGTTGCTTTTAGTTTATATAACTTTCGTTAAAACTAAAAAAAATACAAAAATAGCACCTTATTTTTATTTTTATATAATCTTGAAAACACAAAAATAGTTTCATGTTTTAATAAAATTTAAGTTTAATTAATTAAAATTAGTTTTATATTTTATATCATAAATTGTATATTTAGAAGGAAGAGTTAGTTTTGGGTTGGTTTATTCCATTTTAATCTTGTAGTCCATTTTTTTAGTTTTTGGCCCAATTTTAAGGCCCAATAATACCAAACCCATACCCCTTAACCTAAAAACTCTTTCTATATAACCAAAAAAGAAGCCTAATTTCCGAGACTTTAAGACTCTAGACCTAACGCCTAAAACTATACGCACAAGGACAATCAGTCGTTTCCATGGAGACTTGACTAAACCTAAATCCCAAAAAATCAGCTAACCTAAAAAAGGAAGGAGCGCCGTTTTCAACCTAAAAAAACCCCTCCACTACCGTTCTACTTCTTCTTGAACCAAACCACAGACCCCCCCCCTATCGTAAAATCTCTCACGCTGCTATCCTCTATATAGCCGGCGAAATTCCATACCCTCACGCCAACCACACAAACCACCAGCCACCATCGACCTCGCCTGAACCAAAACAACAACAGAAAATTGGTGGGGGAATGGAGAAGGGAAATGCAAGAAGCTGGAAATGAGAGGATGGAGGGGAACGACAAAATAGGGGAAAGGGATTTCTGATTTGTCTTTGGATATCTACACACACACACAAGAACACACACACTTTGAGATTTCCCTGATGTAAAACTCACAAGGAAACTATAAAATAGAGCACATAAAATTTTTTGTTTCATCTCCCTAGTTTCAGAATTTTGGCTTCTCTAGAACGGAGTTTGTTTGAGTGGTTTGAGTTCACGACGAGGCCCGTTGTTGAGTTTTGTCGTGGTTCCGGCGAGTCTCGAGTTTTCCGATTGAGTCTAGACGACTGTTTCTATTGGTTTTTGGTCGAAGCTTGTTCGAGGTTGTCGCGTCGAGGTTTTTGTTCCCAAACATTTTCAGATTCAAGAGCTGTTTGCTCTCAAGGTGCACATCACAAATCTGTACCGTTCTTTGTTTTGCAAGAAATGTTGGTTATTTTGTCTAAATTCATTTAGCATGATTGACTGATTCTGTTTAATTGAAAGCTTGCTCACAAAGGTCCATTTCATTTCTCTTAAGCTCTAAATCTTTATTTTACATATGATTTTGTGTTGGATCATGATTCAATTAAATTAAATGTGATAATGTTGATTACTCTATGTATTGTATATTGATTTGTTTCTTGTTTAAATCACAGTATCTCTATATTTTTAAAAATAAATAATGAATCTCCTTTAAATTTGGTTACTCTTCCTTCCGTAGGATTTTACTTTATTTCAAGCTTAATTAGTTCAAAATTAAAGAGTGAAAACTGTTTGCTGTAAATCCAGTTGATGGGGAAGTCATGATAATTGAAATGAATCCTAGAGGTTTGAGGTCTTCAGCTTTAGCCTCAAAAGCTACTGGCTTTCCAATAGCTAAGATGGTTGCTAAGCTATCAGTTGGATACTCTCTGGATCAGATTCCTAACGATATCACAAAGAAGACTCCAGCTAGTTTTGAGCCATCCATAATTAAATCACCTATGGCCCTCGCATTAATATTATGACTTAGGTATCAAGAATGAATATTTGTAGCTTGCTTTAGGTGCGACTTAGTTTATTATTGTGATTATGTATATGTTAACGTAACATAATTATGATTTTTTTTTCTAAAAAATAAAAACAGAGTATGCGTTCGCACAACTTCGACTAAACATTCTTAATAATAATAAAGCGTTATTAAGTGTGGACACGTTCGCATGACATAATTTTTGATGCACCAAACAAATGGGTACACGTACGCGTGACTCGTGTTTTTAGTATAATTTCTTAATTAAAAGAGGTAAAAGCACATAGGTTCTAAAAAGGGTAATTAGAAAATTTGATTAAGCCAAGTATGATCAAAGCGACCGTGCTAGGACCATGGAGCCCAAGAATGCCCAACACCTTCTCCTGGGTTAACAGAATTCCTTACTCAGATTTTTGTATTTGCAGACCATAAATAGAGTCAAATTTCCTCGATTCGAGATTTTAAACCGGCGACTTGGGAAAACATAAATACCCAAGTGGCGACTTTGAATTTAAATAAATAATCCTGTTTCGATTGTCACTTAAATTAGAGAAAAATCCCTTACCCCTTCCGGAGGTAGAAAAAGGAGGTGTGACAACACACACTACCAGATCATCTCTGTTTTGTTCAGCTTCCCCTAGTTCTAAGGTCAAGGCATCCTTATCCTCCACAAGACTATGATAGACATCAATAAATATATTAGCTAAAGACATAAGTTTCTTAGGAGAGTAGGATTTCAGAATTTTCTGAACATCCCTGAATTTACCTCACTGTTGTCATCGTCTTCATCATCATCTGATTGGGCCATCAAAGCAAAAGTTGTATCATATTCATTTTCCTCACTTTCAACTGCCATCATGGAGCTATCACCAACATCAGTTTCATCTTCAACTCACTAGAGGAGTCTCCCCATGCTGCAAGAGCCTGTTTCACCACATTATCAGCAGATCTCTTCCTTTTAAAGTCCTTGTTAGGAATCAAGTTCAACTTAGATACTTTTTCAGGGTTGTACTTGGAGAAATCTTGCTTCAGGAGAGGACAGTCTTTGATGAAGTGCCCAGGCTTTCCACACTTATGATAGAGATCATAGTTCTTTGGTCTGCTAGAGCTGCCCCTTTTTAGTATTCCTCCATTTCTTCTGACCATCTTCTGAAATATTTTGGTTAAGTAATCCATGTCACTATCATCCTCACTTGAGTCATTGCTATCAACTTTGAGTACCGAGTTCTTTTCTTTCTTTGGTTCTCTTCTTTCACTGTCTATCTTCCTCTTCATCTCGCAGGTCTTCATATTTCCAACTAGCTCATCTATGGTCAGCTCCTGCAGGTCCTTTGCTTCAGTAATAACATTCACCTTGCTTTCCCAAGAACTAGGCAGAATACTAAGGATTTTCCTCACTAGCTTGTTCCTAGGAATGGTTTCACCAAGTGAGTATAACTCATTTATGATGGAAGTAAATCTTGTGTGCATATCTTGAATAGATTCATCATCCTTCATCCTAAAGAGTTCATACTCGGTAGTGAGCATATCAATCTTGCATTGTTTTACTTGAGTGGTTCCATCATGAGCTGTTTGCAAAGCTTCCCATATCTCCTTAGTAGTTTCAAAAGCAGAATCTTCTTGGCACGAAAATTATTCTCCACATCTTTCCTGTTTGCGTCGATGTATTCTTTTCTGGTTTTTGGCATTGAGAATGGAAGTTCTTCAAGTACCTTTGTTGGGATGTAAGGACCGTCACATATGACATCCCATAACACAGAATCCTCAGCCAAGATAAAATCATGCATTCTTGTCTTCTACCACCCATAGTATTGCCCACTGAACCTGGGTGGTTTGTATGTAGATTGACCTTCTTCAAAATTTGGTAGAGCAGCCATATGGATCCTTCCTAGGTGTTAGCCTAATAGGAGGAACCCACTCTGATACCAATTGTTAGTTTATATGAGTCCACCAAACTATAGAGTACCTAGTCCTTTATGAGTTTTTACTAAGAATTCTAATGAAACAGTAAGAAAATAAGACACGAGATTTTTACGTGAAAAAAATCCCAACTCAAGGGGACAAAAACCACGACCTACACTTATAGTCTTTCACTTCACTAACTTGTAAACACACTATTACAAGCCACTTTGTAATGACTCCATTACAAAGACTTCAACTCAACTAACTTATGATACTCTTACCACAAGCCACTTGTCACTCACTAGTTACAAAGACTTTAACTTATGACTAACTCTAGTCACAACATAAACTCAGAGAGTTTATGGTTTTTCAAAGGGGTTCCTATTCAACGCGTCTAGCTAAGCAATTTAGGAATTACAATAAGAACAATCATAAAGTTACAACTCAACTAAGGACAACAAAATGCTAGATTTAGGAATTGGTCCATAGTAGCGTTTAACTTTGTTCTTCAAGCTCTTGAGAATTAAGTTCACTATTTTGCAGAAGGCTTGAATGCTTGAAGTGAATCACCAAGTGTTCAAGTGATGTTTTGTTATAATGCTTTTGTTAATACACCTTGATGACATCACTTGAATGATGTAAGCATTTGGTTGGTCAAAGGACAAGTGACCGCTAGAAACAGTGCAGTGCAGGCAGAACAATGCAGGAAGTCGCATTGCTTTCCAGCTGTGCCCAATTGACTTCGTACTTTTGTGAGGAAACTACAAGGGTATCAGGTCCCTTTTTTGGGTCTCTATTTCCTGAAGCTATAGCAGTTTACATTTAGCTGGAGTTCGTTTATTTGCAATGTAGACCAAGTGTGTCAGGTTCCCTATCTAGTTCTTGAGAGTAAGTTTGTTAGATCATCAAAACATAAGACTAAAACATTGAAAATCCATAAATTTTGATGTTGTTCGATACGCCCAAAGGACATTAGGAAATATTTCTCTCCATTTTCCTTTAGTTTCGTTCAATTTTTTCTTTAGATTTTGGATGATGGTCTTGTTTAGTTATTCGGTCTGTCCGTTCCCACTAGGATGGTATGATGTTGATAGGATCCTTTTTTTTTGTGGTCTTCGAAAAACTTTGTCACTTTGTTGCAGACGAATTGCTTTCCATTATCGCATACGATCTCTATAGGCATTCTGAATCGGCATATAATGTGTTCCCAGATGAAGTCTATGACTTCTTTTTCTCTGACTTTCTCGAAGGCCTATACTTCAACCCACTTAGAGAAATAGTCAGTCATAAACAAAATGAATTTAGCTTTACCTGTGGCTGATGGTATAGGGCCGATGATATCCATCCCCTATTTCATAAACGACCATGGGGATAGGACTGAGTGGAGTTGCTCTCCGGGCTGGTGGATCATTGAGGCATACCTTTGACATTTGTCACACTTTCGAACAAATTCTTTAGTACCCTTTTCCATATCAGCCCAATAGTATCCTCCTCTGATAACTTTGTGAACCAATGACTCGGCACCGGAATGATCTCAGCAAGTACCCTCGTGAATTTTCCGTAGAACATAGTCGCTGTCTCCTGGTCCTAAACATTCCGCTTACTGTCTATCGAACATTCTCCTATAAAGTGTTCGATCCTTGGCCACTGTGAACCATACGACCTTCGTGCATAGGGTCTTCGATTCTTTAGGATTCGCTGGAAGCTTACGGTTCTTTAGGTAATCGATGTACTTATTCCTCCAATCCCAGGTTAAACTTGGGGAGTTTATTTCGGCATGTCCTTATTCAATTACTGACCTTGAAAGTTGTACGACAATCCCCAAGCTAAGTTCAACGTCTTCGATCGACAACCCCAAATTTAAAAGAGCATTGGCCTCGCTATTTTGTTCTCGAGGTACGTGTTGTAGTGCCCATTCTTTGAATCGATATAGAGACACTTGCAGTTTGTCTAAGTACCTCTGCATTCGATATTCTCGAACCTCGAAAGTTCTGTTGACTTGATTTACCACAAGCGGGAGTCATACTTGGCTTCGATAACCTTCACTCCCAAGCTCTTAGCTAGCTCGAGGCCTGCAATCATGGCCTCATAATCAGTGTCATTGTTAGTCAATTTCAATGTTTTGATAGATTATCTAATTGTATTACCCGTAGATGGCTTCAAAATGATGCCTAGCCCAGATCCCTTCATGTTCAAAGTGCCGTCTGTGAAGAGGGTCCACATCCCCGATGATGTACTCTATTTAATAATAGTTCCTTTTCAACCTCAGGTACGAGGGCTGGCATAAAGTCAGCCACAAAGTCTGCCAAGATTTAAGACTTGATGGTCGTTCGGGGTTGATACTCGATATTGTACCCGCTGATCTCGACTGCCCATTTGGCCAATCGACCCTAGAGTTCTGGCTTGTGCAAAATGTTGCGAAGGGGATAGGTGGATACACCACAAATTGGGTGACATTGAAAATAAGGTTTTAATTTCCTAGAGGCGCTTATTAAAGCAAGCGCTAATTTTTTTTAAAGTGTGGGTATCGGGTCTCGGTTTGCCTAGGGCCTGGCAAACATAGTAAACAGGAAATTGCGTACCTTTCTCTTCTCGAACTAAGACCCCACTTACCGCTATCTCCGAGACCTCTAAGTATAAGTAAAGTTTCTCTTCCGCTTTCGAGGTGTGAAGCAGTGGCGGGCTCAACAGGTATCGTTTGAGTTCCTCCAAGGCCTATTTACATTCCAGGGTCCTTGCGAAGTTGCTCTTCTTCTTAAGCAGTGAGAAGAACCGGTGGCTCCTATCTAAGGACATTGAAATAAATCAACCTAGGGCGGTTATGTGCCCTATCAACCTTTTTTACAGCATTGACATTATCAACAACTGTGATATCTTCGATTGACTTGATTTTATCTGGTTTGATTTCGATCCCCAGATTCGATACCATAAAACCGAGGAACTTGCCCGAACCAACCTCGAATGCACATTTCCCCAGGTTGAGCTCCATGCTGTACTTTCTTAGTATGTCGAATGTCTCATGCAAATATTTTAAATGGTCCCCTACTTGCAGGGAATTGACTAACATATCATCAATATAAACCTCTATTGATTTACCTATTTGTTCTTCGAGCATTCGATTCACTAGGCATTGATAAGTAGCACTGATATTTTTTTAGTCCAAACGCATTATGTTATAGAAATAGGTACCATATTTAGTAATATAGAGGTCTTTTCCTGATCCTATGGGTTCATTTGTATTTCATTGTACCCGGAGTAGGCATCGAGAAAACTAAGGATCTCGTGGCCGGCCGTGGCATCGATCATACGATTGATGTTCGGCAAAAGAAAAGAATCTTTAGGGCATGCCTTGTCTAAATCCTTATAGTCTACGTACATTCTAATTTTGTTTCCCTTTTAGGGACTACAACTACGTTTGCTAACCATTCAGGATATTTTACCTCCCGAATGGACCCTATATTGAGAAGTTTTGTTATCACGTCCTTGATGAATGCATGCTTAACTTCAAACTGGGGCCTTCTCTTTCGCTTTATTGGTCAGAACTTTAGGTCCAAGCTCAATCGATGGGTAGTGATCTCCGGTAGGATCCCTATCATATCTAGGTGGAACCAAGCAAAACAATCTATGTAATTTAAAAGGAATTTAACTGGTTTTTTCCTGAGCTCGGGGGTTAACCCCATGCCCAGTATACCTTTCGATTAGGCAGGTGCTCGATCAATACGATATGTTCCAGCTCTTTGACTGTTGACTTTGTTGCATTAGAATCATCGGGGATTATGAAGGTTCGAGGTATCATATAATCACCATCTTCAAAAATTTCCTGCTCCTCCGATCGGGCCGAGGTTAGTGACTGTGGTTGCTATTTGACCTTCTTGCTTTACCTTCGACTCCAATCCCTTTGCTGATGAAAGCGCCGACACTGGTTCTACCGCATCGATTGAAAACATTTCATTGGCAGCGGGTTGTTCACCCTACACCGTTTTGATTCCTTCTGGTGTTGTGAACTTTAGGACTTGATGAAGCATCGAGGGTCCAAGGCCTCCCAAGCAGTGTGTTGTATCTCATGTCGCCTTCAATCACATGGAACTTTATTTCTTGGATGGTCCCGACCATATTTACTGGCAAAATGATTTCTCCTTTGGTGGTTTCACTTGCCATGTTGAAACTGTTAAGTACCCGAGCTGCATACACGATTTGATCTTAGAGGCCGAGTTGCTCTACGACCCTTGATCAACTAATATTTGCGAAGCTACCTAGATCAGTCGACACATTTAACTTGAATTTTACTCATAAGGATAGATATTGCTAGTGTGTCGTTTTGAGATTGTTCGATCCCTTTTGCATCCTCGTTATTGAAAGACAAGGATTGTTTTGGTAAGTAGTCCTGAGTTCGCTTCTCCCTTATGATTGTCACCTTGGTGCGTTTAAATACCGATCCTTGTAGAATATTGACCCCACCAATAATCATGTGAATTACATGTTGTGTCTCTTCTGGATAGTTCTATCTGTTTGAATCTCTGTTTTTGAAGTGGTTCTTGGCTCGATCACTTAAGAATTCACGAAGGTGACCCTCGTTGAATAAATGATCTACCTCGTCCCTCGACTGTCTGCAATCTTTGGTTTTGTGACCATGGGTACCATGATATTTGCACATTTGATTAGGGTTCTTTTGAATTGGGCCGGTCTGTAGGGGCCTGGGCTATCTATTGTCACACCTCCTTTTTCCTACACCCGAAGGTATATAAGGGAGTTTTTCCAATTAAAGTGACATTATTCGAAATGAGATTCGTTTATTTAAAGATTCAGAGTCGCCACTTGGGATAATTTATGGTGTCCCAAGTCACCCGTTCGAATCCCAAATCGAGGAAAAGATTGACTCTGTATTGTAGCCTGCGAACCAGAAATCCAAGTAAGGAATTCTGTTAACTTGGGAGAAGGTGTTAGGAACTCCCGAATTCCGTGGTTCTAGCACGGTTGCTTAACCATTTATACTTGGCTTAAATTATTTAATTATGTGTTTAGAAACTACATGCATTTTTACCTTTACTGCTTTTAATTACGTGATTTACTCGTACTTAAAGAATTATCGAGTTACGCATACGTATAATCATGTGGTTTGGCGTGTCAAGAGTCATGTCACGCGTACGTGTACACAATTCACAACACTTAATTTATTAAGAAAAAAAAAACTTAGTCAAAGTCGCGCGGACGCGAACCTTAATTTATTTTTGAAAATTCGTAATTATGCCACGCGAACATGTCCACAATCACGATAATATTTTAAACGGCCCTAAAGGTTTCTCTAGGAATATTTATTATTTTACCTCTACATTATGAAAGTAACACAAGAGCCATTTGTTACTAAGTGTCTAACTATGGCTTGCCTCAAATTTCCATTTTTTAAGACCCTAATTATTTAACACTAAAGTACTTGAGAAGTCCCTTCCAAACAACAAGGCTTTATTAAACCATTTTATTAGCGGAAGGGCCTGAATATTTTGGCAACGCCGGCTGCAAGCAAGGACTTCAGGATCGAATCCCTGAAGCCATACCTACCAGTGATCTCTCATAATCTTTTTAACCGTTGAGGAGGGGAGAAAAACGAGTCGGGGCATGAATAAGAACTTTATATATATCAATCAACAATAATCCCCTTTTAAACTAAGGCATAAACTATATGGAAACATCAATTGGTTACAGTTAAGACCAGACAATCTATACATACATAGCCAAAATTTTAGCAGAAGCTATTGTTGTATACAATCTATACCTTGAGCATAGTTGGACAACTTAACACATGAATCATAACAAGAAAACAAAAGTATAAACAACAGAAGCTAATAGAATTTAACATTCAAACAAGACTCTTATTCAAATTCCAATTCGAACATCCAAATCTGTATACAAATTCAATCTGGTTCCAACTTGTGGCACTTCATTTGTTAGCAAAGGGTATGAAGGAATACCTGGAAATGAAAGTCAAAAGGGGGTGAGATCAGAAGTAAAAACAACAACAATCACCAGCAGCAACAAAACAGTCCCAGTTTTAATCCAGCTATTAACCCCAGATAGTTCAATGAAACAGTATATGGAAGATGGTTTCAGCCAATTCGAAATTGAAAACCAGAAAATAGAAATCAATGAAACAGTAAATTCCAGTTTTTTTCCAGTATTTTCAAAATGTTTTCTTGTCTCCCTCTCTCAGAATCTCTTCAAAGTTTTCTTAGCTCTCTGCCCCTGTATATCCAGTGTATCCAGAGTGTATATCGAGTGTATACCGCTCTCTCCGCCCCCCTCTTTTTTTCTTCTCTAATCTGATTTTCAGCTCCCTTAAATGGGCATTCAATTAGTACATTTTCCACTACCAATTTAACTTTTCATTTCTTTAATCATCCACTTAATTGTTCACTCAATTAGTGCTTTTATTTAATTTGATAATGCAAATACTACCCTAGCACTATTAGGAACTTCTCAATTAGTAAATTGGCCCAACCTAAATTGGCCCAACCAGATTTTCCTCTTCTTATTCTCTTTTCCTTTTCAATTTTCTTTTTCTTTTCAACAATTAAAACTTAAATCCTAATTAATTATAAAACACCAAATTAACTTAAAAATACTAATTAATTCTAACTAATAATTATCACAAATAATTAAATGCCAAATTAAAAGAAAATCACACAATTTGACTAAAATTACACAAATATGTTATTATTATTATTTTTTGAATTTTCATTTTTGTAAAACTCCTAATTATTAATTAATTCCAAAAAATATAAAATCAAATCTTAAATGCCAATGCTATATTTTTGTATTTTTAATGCATTAATAAAATTAAACATGCCCACAAATATATGCAAACAATCAGAACAATCACACAATAATTCCTTAAAATAACAAATAATTAAAGAAAAGACCTAATTTTGGGAATTCTTTTGGAGTAATTTGTGTGAGGCAAAAATCACGTGCTCACAGCTGCCCCTCTTTGTCCGAAAACATGAAGAGTTTTCGTGCAAAGATAAAGTGAGCGGATACGAGCGATTTTTGCCTGTTTGAATACTCCGTGGGGAAGCATTTTTGAAAGATTTGACCGAACCTCTGCTTCAAAGGTTTCCTACATATCCTTGGCTATAAAGGAATCAGGTCAATGTAGTTCGGGAAGTTTTGGTAGCTGGGACTACCATGAAGCTGCGGTTTTTCTGTTACTGCTGCTGCTGATACTGCCTACTGACCTCCTTATTACACCATGACAAAAATGAAGAAGCTAGACTAAGCTATAATTTATGCTTTACAAAGATTTATTTCCAAACTTGATCTTGTGACTGATGTTGCCTTGTCGATTTGTGCTTCCTCCACTGTTTCTTTACTTCTGGCTCGACTTGTGGTCTTCCTTCTGATTTCTGCTGGGGATTTTTGTTGTAACCCTCCGCTTTACTGACTTCAAACTTCAATGTATTCCTCTGTTATATGGGCGGGCTCCCAACTTCAAAACTTGAAAAATGTAAAGACTGAAATGTATTCCCTGCTCTCCAGGCGGGCTCCTGACTGCTAAACTTGAACTGCTTCTCCCTGTTCTCCAAGCGGGTACCTGATTGCTAGACTTGAAATGTATTCCTTGCTCTCCAGGCGGGCTCCTGACTACTAATTTGAAATGTATTCCCTGCTCTTCAGGCGAGCTCCTGAATTCAACCAAAATAGACGAAAACAAAGGAAATTTTTCTGCCCTAGTTTGGGTATCTGGGAACATATGTAAGTGTAAAATGAATCACATTACTAAATATCAATAAGAACTTGAAAATTAAAACTTGAATTGTACTCCCTTGTTCTCCAAGCGGGCTCCTGACTGCTGAACTTGAATGTATTCCCTGCTCTCCAGGCGGGCTCCTGACTGCTAACTTGAACTGTTACTCCTTGTTCTCCAGGTGGATGCCTGATTGCCAAAACTTGAATTGTATTCCCTTGCTCTCCAGGTAGACGCCTGATTGCTGAAAATTGACTTGCTTCTCCCTGTTCTCCAAGCGGGTCCCTGATTTCAACAAAAATAGACAAAACAAAGAAAATTTTCTGCCCCAGTTTGGTAGCTGGGCACATATGTGAGTGTTAAACTGAATCATATTACCAAATATTACTAAGAATTTTAAAGCTATGTCCCATTATCGAGGGGGTCCGGACAACTCTTAACTAAACGACAATTTTAAATCTAAGCTATATCTTTTAAAGGTATGACTTCCGCTAAATCTTGTTATCTAAGAGGGTCTTAAACTACTCCCCATTATCCAGGAGGGTCCTGACAACTCCTAATTACATCATATCTTAGACATGCAAACTTTGAAACCAACTTATATTCCCTAGGGTATATTCATGCTACTTATGATTGTTTTGATTTTTTTTTAAAACTAGGTCCCACTTTATAGGAGGGTCCTGAAAATTTCCGACTAAATTTGGAAAAGGCGGAAAAAGATGGCGTTTCTGCTTGGGGAAAATGTTGAGGAAACAGAAAATCATAATCATTAATCTGGGAAAGAAGAGAAGTCAGAATCTTTGTTCTCATGGGGTAATGTCCAAAGTGTATCTCAAACATACAAACTTCAAAGTTCCACTTATAATCTTCTAGGGTGCACTCATGCCAAATTCCGCTACTCATGATTATTTTGAATTTTAAACTAAGTCCTATTTTCCAGGAGGGTCCTGAGAATTTCCGCGATCAATTATGCCTGGTACTTACTCTTCCTACGAATGATTTCCCAAAACAAATGCCATTTTTGCCCCTGTTTCAAATCAAAGAAAATTTCGTCAGTTTAAAACGTGGTGGTTCATCGTGGCATTCTTGCTAGAGGTGGTTTTCTCTTTGCCATTCTTTGCTTCGTCCAACTGCCTTGAACTGATCGAAAAGATTGTTTTGACCTTCTGACTGATCCTTAACTGCAAGATCCCCAACTGCTATTTTCCCCTCCTGACCTTTCTGCCTGAAACCGTACATCTCCCACGACATTACTGAACCATTCCACAGTTTTAACTTTTGCTTACGCCATAGGTCCCATTTTTCATCATATCATCTTTGGCATGTTCTAGCTGCATTTTGCTTTGTGCAATTCTGAAATTGGTAGTAAGCTTTGAAATTCCTTCTTACAAGGCTAAACTTGGTAGAGCTTTAGAGAAGTAAAGTTAACAGCAATGAAATGCAAGGATTTTGAGAATAAAGAAAAGAATCCAAATTTGGATGACTATTGGAGACATGAAAAGAGACTTATCTGAGCGGAATCACCGACACCAATGATCATGGTATGCATTTGGATTAATCAGCCCAGTCTATTTAACTAATCTCCTTTCCAATTGTTTTACTTTGTTCTCCAAAATTTCCACAACCCAATTTTACTTTCTGCCAACTTACGGACCTCGTTCGACTTGCAGTGCCCTGAAGGGTTTTCACCGACAAACCTCTCTCATTTG
Source organism: Nicotiana sylvestris (assembly GCF_000393655.2). Lineage (NCBI taxonomy): Eukaryota > Viridiplantae > Streptophyta > Magnoliopsida > Solanales > Solanaceae > Nicotiana > Nicotiana sylvestris. The sequence goes on from NC_091067.1 coordinate 87,139,677, forward strand.
TTGATTCCTCAATTACTTGTCGCCTGATGGTGCCCGGGAAGGTTTTCACCAATAAGACTCTCTCATTTTTATTTTCTCTCAGCTTTCGTCGCCTCATGGTGCCTATGAGGGTTTTCACCAGTAAGACTCTCTCATTTTTTGATTTTTCTTACTTAAACTGGAGTGTTGCCCCTGATATGAATTCTCTGTACATTGCTCGACTTGGCATCTCTCAGAGACTGATCGGAAGGTCTTTCTTTGGACCGTAATATGGGCTTTTGGATGGGGTTAGAAAGAAAGGGTATCAAAGGCTCAAAGCAATTTCGACACGGGTTTAAAATTACAACTCTTGGAATCACATTTCTTATTACAAGTACAACTTCTGCCCCAGTTTCTTGCTTGGGGATCTTTGGATATTTTATTTTACTATGACCGAGCCGGGAAGCTGCCTACGTATCCTTAACAGGAATCAGGTCAAACGTAGTTCACACGTGAATTTCCTTGTTGTTATACTTTTCACTTCTTTTCTCTTCTCTTTTTTCTTTTATTTCTTTTTCTCTCTTTCTCGTTACTGATTCCAAAAGAGGGGTATGAAAGAAATAAATAAGGATCAAAAAGGGGGAACAAAGGGTGAAGTGTTTAGATAGCAGAACAAATTGCCTTCGTCATTCCAATATTCGAAATAATGCCAAATACAAACAATCAACAGTTATAACAAAGAAATCATACATAATATCTTTTTACTGCATCAGAATTGATAGCCATGTCTATGCATTTTCCTTCGATATCTGTTAAACATAGAGCGCCATTGGATAATACTCGGTCACAATGAATGGCCCTTGCCAATTCGGGGCGAACTTGTCTTTTGATTCAACCTGATGTGGAATAATACGTTTCAGCACCTGCTGGCCCGTTTCAAACTTCCTGGGACATACCTTTTTGTTGTATGCTCTTACCATTCTCTTTTGATACAACTGGCCATGACACACTGCTGCTAATCTTTTTTTATCAATCAAATTCAACTGCTCCAAAAGGGTCTTGACCCACTCATTATCATCGATTTCAGCCTCAGCGACAATCCGAAGGGACAGGATTTCAACTTCCGCAGGTATCACTGCTTCAGTTTCATATACCAACAAATAAGGAGTCTCACCTACTGAAGTATGGACAGTAGTGCGATAGCCTAGCAACGCAAACGGTAATTTTTCATGCCATTTCCTGAAACTTTCTACCATTTTCCGAAGTATCTTCTTTATGTTTTTGTTGGCGGCCTCAACTGCTCCATTCGCCTTGGGACGATATGGGGTAGAATTGCAATGTGTAATTTTAAACTGTTGGCATACCTCTTCCATCAATTTACTGTTAAGATTAGCACCATTATCCGTGATGATCACCTTCGGGATGCTGAATCGACAGATGATATTTGAGTGGACAAAATCGACCACTACTTTCTTGGTCACTGATTTGAAAGTTTTGGCCTCAACTCACTTGGTGAAATAATCAATGGCTACCAGAATGAATCTATGCCCATTGGATGTTGCTGGCTCAATTTCTCCAATGATATCCATGCCCCAAGCAACGAAAGGCCATGGTGCCGACATCGTGTGCAATTCTGATGGTGGAGAATGAATCAAATCTCCGTGTATCTGGCATTGATGACATTTGTGCACAAAACTGATACAATCTCGCTCCATGGTGAGCCAATAATAACCTGCTCAGAGAATTTTCTTTGCCAGCACATACCCGCTCATATGTGGTCCGCAAACTCCTGAATGTACTTCGGACATGACAGCCATAGCTTGTCTAGCATCTATGCATCTTAACAATCCAAGGTCTGGTGTTCTTTTATACAAAACTCCTCCACTTAAGAAGAATCCACTTGTCAGCCGTCGAATTGTTCTCTTCTGATCCCCCGTGGCTTGCATTGGTTATGTCCCCATTTTGATGTACTCCTGGATATCATGAAACCCCGGTTCGCCATCAAGTTCTTCTTCAATCATGTTGTAGTAAGCATGCTGATCTCGTACTTGAATATGCAGAGGATCGACATAAGCTTTGTCTGGATGGTGCAACATTGACGCCAGGGTAGCCAAAGCATCGGTGACCTCATTATGGACCCTCGGAATATGCCTGAACTCCACTGATCGGAACCATTGACAAAGATCATGTAAACATTATCGGTACGGTATGAGCTTCAAATCTCGTGTTTCCCATTCTCCTTGAATTTGGTGTACTAGAAGATCCAAGTCTCCCAAGACCAAGACTTCCTGAACATCCATGTCTGCAACTAGCCTTAAACCCAAAATGTATGCTTCATACTCAGCCATATTGTTGGTACAATAGAAATGAAGTTGAGCTGTAACAGGATAGTGATGCCCTGCTTCAGAAATAAGCACGGCTCCTATCCCCACTCCTTTCATGTTAGTAGACCCATCAAAGAAAAGTTTCCAACCTGGTTTTTCGGCCTGTTCTAGTTCATCGACATGCATCACTTCTTCATCAGGAAAATAAGTTCTCAATGGCTCGTAATCTTCATAGACCGGGTTTTCGGCCAAATGATCAGCCAATGCTTGGGCTTTCATCGTGGTCCGAGTCACATAGATGATGTCAAACTCTATGAGCAATATCTGCCACTTCGCAAGTCTCCCTGTCGGCATAGGCTTCAGAAAGATATACTTCAATGGATCCAAGCGCGAAATGAGGTAAGTAGTGTAGGATGACAAATAATGTTTCAATTTCTGTGCCACCCAAGTTAGGGCGCAACATGTCCTTTCTAGGTGAGTGTACTTAACCTCATAAGTCGTGAACTTCTTGCTAAGATAGTAGATGGCCTGTTCTTTCCTGCCGGTGATGTCATGCTGCCCCAGTACACAGCCAAATGAATTTTCCAGGACAGTCAAGTGAAGAATCAAAAGTCTCCCTGGTTCTGGCGGTACCAGCACAAGCGGGTTAGACAAGTATCCCTTTATCTCATTGAATGCTTCTTGACACTTATCAGTCCACTTGATCGCAGCGTCCTTCTTCAGCAACTTGAAAATAGGCTCACAAGTTGTCGTGAGCCAAGCAATAAATCTGCTGATATAGTTCAACCTTCCTAACAAACTCATCACTTCAGTCTTGTTCCTCGGAGGGGGAAATTCTTGTATGGCTTTAATCTTCGATGGGTCCAATTCGATGCTTCGCCGACTGACTATGAATCCCAACAGTTTTCCGGATGGAACACCAAATGCACACTTGGCGGGGTTAAGCTTGAGGTTGTACCTGCGAAGCCTCTGAAAGAATTTCCTCAAATCCTTGACGTGGTCGGCCTGATGCTTTGATTTTATGATCACATCATCTACGTATACCTCAATCTCCTTGTGTATCATATCGTGAAACACAGTAGTCATTGCCCTCATATAAGTTGCCCCAGCATTCTTCAAACCAAATGGCATTACCCGGTAGCAATAAGTTCCCAAGGGTGTGATGAATGCCATTTTTTCTGCATCTTCTTCATCCATTAGAATCTGATGATACCCGGCATAACAATCCACAAAAGATCCAATCTCACGCTTGGCACAATTATCAATAAAAATGTGGATATTGGGTAGTGGGAAGTTATCTTTCGGACTTGCTTTGTTGAGATTGCGGTAATCGATGCATACTCTGATCTTGCTATCTTTCTTCGGTACAGGCACGACATTAGCCAACCAAACAGGATATCGAGTGACCCGAATAACCTTTGCATCCAACTGCTTGGTAACTTCTTCTTTAATCTTCACACTCATATCAGTTTTGAATTTCCTCAACTTTTGTTTGACGGGGGGGAATGCTGGATCAGTGGGCAATTTGTGGACCACTAAATCGGTGCTTAAACCCGGCATGTCGTCATATGACTACGTAAAAACATCTTTGTACTCGATGAGTGTTTTGATTAACTCCTCTCGGATTTTCGGCTCTAGGTGGACACTTATTTTAGTTTCTTGGACATTGTCTGTGTCCCCTAAATTGACGGCTTCTATGTCATTCAGGTTGGGTTTGGATTTTTCTTCGAAGTGAATTAACTCCTTACTAATTTCTTCGAAGGCTTCATCCTCATCATCGTATTCTGATTCGTAATCACAATCTACTTCTTGAACTAACATTTCAGAATTAGATTGATTTTTAAGACTGGGCTGAGGATTCCTTATGCATACCACGTCATTAGAACCAGCGTAAAAAGAACTGTATAGAAAAGAAAGCAAAATAAAAAGGAAAACCATCAGGAATGATGAAGAAAGGGAAATTGTATTTTATTGAATGATAAAAGATAACAAGATTTGCACACTCAAACAGACTAAAAAAAATGAAATTCGGATTACAACCCTGGAATAATCCGTACAAACTTAAAGGAAAATCAAAGCAAACTACCAAGACTCCTTCCGAGTAGGGAGAGGAGTAGCCTTCCAATTATTAAGCTTTGTTGTTGGCCCGACAAATTGCACTTCCGCATTTCTAGAACCTTCTCCAATTTCCACCATGTTCACACTATCGAACAACTTCTCAAATCTTTCCATTAACTCCTTGTCTGGATCAATAAAAGAACTAGGAATTGCTGTCACTGTGCGACTCCTCGTACCGGACTTGACAAATGATCTGGAAAGACGTGGGACCGGCTTTGGAAGGACCCATGTCCTCTATTTCAATTTCCTAGCTCTTTTTATGTCTACGGCTGTGGGCTTGAATCCCAGACCAAATGTTCCCAAGTTTTCAGGAAGAGACACGGGCTGTATGATGCCTTGCAGATCTGACCCCAAACCCTTTCCTGGTACAAAACCATTCTTCAGCATTTCATACGCTACCATGACTGATGCGGCGGTTATCTTCGGATTTGGGATACACTTCCCCTCTGGAACTTTCTCGACTGACATTGTGTCAGAAACTTGGTAGACCCATGGTCCCTTGTCATCTTCCACCTCAATGAATGGCACAATGGTGTTCTTGTGAGCGCACAAATTATCTCCCCCGTGCACAACTATTTCCTGTCTGTCCCATTCGAACTTGACCATCTGATAGAGTGTTGATGGTACTGCTTTAGCGGCGTGGATCCATGGTCGTCCTAATAGCAAATTATAGGAAACAGCTATATCCAGCACTTGGAATTCCATTGTGAATTCTACTGGACCTATAGTCAGCTCCAACATTATGTCCCCGACTGAGTCTTTGCCTCCGCCGTCAAATCCTCGCACACAAATACTGTTCTTATGGATCCTCTCATCTTCTACTTTCAGCTTGCTTAGAGTGGAGAGTGGACAGATGTTCGCACTTGAACCATTGTCAACCAATACCCGGGTAACCACGGAATCCTCGCATTTTACTGTCAGGTAAAGGGCTTTGTTGTGCTCAGTACCCTCTATGGGCAATTCATCATCGAAAAAAGTGACTCTATTTACTTCAAAAATTTTGCTGTCTATCTTTTCCAGATGGTTCACCAAGATCTTGTCGGGAACATGGGCCTCATTCAGGATTTTCATCAATGATCGGCGGTGCTCATCTGAATGGATTAGCAATGAGAGAAATGAGATCTAAGCGGGCGTTTTCCTCAACTGCTCTACAACAGAATAGTCATGCACTTTCATTTTCCTCAAAAATTCCTCTGCCTCTTCTTTAGTTACAGCTTTCTTCACCAGCGTTGGATCATCCTTAGTTCTTCTTAACTCCTCGGGAGTAAAACACCTTCCTGGGCGAGTCAAACCTTGTGCTTCACAAACTTCTTCCTTGATTTCTTTTCCTTTGTAAATCACCGTCACCCATTCATAATTCCAAGGAACAACTTTGTTGTTGATCACTGGAAGCTGAGTTACTGGTTTTATAATAACAGGTTCTGTGCGAGCCCCCTTCACGACCACAACAGGTTCACTTGCAACCCCTGGTACTACCACTTTAGCTTTCTCGAGTTTCACTGCAACAATGCATGGCGACCCTTTCTCGGCTACCACAACTGGCTTATTGTCTACCCCTTTCAACTGGACCATTGATTTCCCATTAGTTACCTTTTCCTTTGAGCTGGTTTCACTAGAACGGACCATCATTACCGTCTGCGAGGGCTTCTTAGGATCCCCTCATTTGTGTATCAACTCAATCATATGGGTCTCATGGTGAGCTGGCAGTGGATTCTGATTGATATTTGGTGTTTCTAGGGCCTGAACCTCGATCTGATGAGTATCAATAAGCTCTTGCACAACTTTTTTAGTTTCCAACATTTCTCTGTATCATGCCTCGGGGCTCCTGAACAGTACTCACAACTCACCGAGTGGTCAAGATTTCTAGGAGGAGGATTTGGAATTTTAGGCTCAATTGGATTCAGCATGCCCAACTGCCTCAACTTGTGGAAAAGATTGGTATATGGACGGAAAAATGGGGATCTGGCGGTGGGTAGTAATGTTGTGGAGGGATATATGGAGTGTGGGTGTAATTTTTGTGGTAGGGTCGTGGTTGGCTATAGTAGGGTGATGGGCCTCTAGATCCGAACCAGGCACCGGATTCAACAGTCGTGACATCTTCTTTCTTCTTCTTCCCGAGTACACCCCTAGTGCCGCTTTGAATGGCCTGAGTGGTTGCATTGATCGCTGAATAACTCATGATTTTGTTGGACTTAAGCCCCTCCTCGACCATGTCTCCAATTTTTACAACCTCATTAAAAGACTTTCCAATTGCGGACACCAAATGACCAAAGTAAGTTGGCTCCAAAGCCTGCAAAAAGTAATCAACCATCTCGTTCTCTTTCATTGGGGGATCTACCCTTGCTGCTTTCTCCCTCCACTGGAAACCATATTCTCTAAAGCTTTCACTGTGCTTCTTCTCTAGTTTAGTCAAAGATAGTCAGTCTGGAATGATCTCAAGATTATACTGAAAGTAACAAGCGAATGCTTGTGCCAGATCATCCCATGTGTACCATCTTCTGTGATCTTGGCGGGTGTACCACTCCAATGCTGCTCCGCTCAAACTCTGACTAAAGTAAGCCATTAGCAATTCATCCTTTCCGCCGGCTCCCCTCATCTTACTGCAAAAACCTCTCAAATGAGCCACCGGATCACCGTGTCCGTTGTACAAATCGAATTTGGGCATTTTGAACCCTGCCGGTAGTTGTACATTTGGGAATAAACACAGGTCTTTGTAAGCCACGCTTACTTGACCCCCTAGCTTTCTCATATCCCTGAAGGATTGTTCTATGCTTTTCATTTTTCTGAACATCTCCTCATGTTCGGGATTTTTTGCTGGTCTCTTAGCTTCTCTCGGGAAATCAGAACGTGGATCGTAGGGGTAGGTTTCGGGAGATTTGAAGGTGGGTTCCGGGGAATAATACTAGTTGTCCTGAGCTTAGAACACAGGTTCACTCAGGGATCTATGGAGTACAGCTGGTGGAGATGCCACAAAGACAGGGGTGATTGGCGGAGGAGGGCATGGAATTGATTTTGGTGATGGAGCTTGCGGCATATGAGAAGTAGTGCCATGGTAGTGTTGATAAATGGGAAAACCTGGATTGGTGGCTGGATGATCCTGAGACTGAGCTAATGGTGGGGTAAAAGCCGGGTTGGCTGGGTAAGACGGTGGTGATTGCCCTTGGGACCAGGCCTGGTACATTTCGACCATCTGTTGCTTAAGCTTGAACATCTCCTCTTTCATTTTATTGACGTCCAACTCCTCTACCTCAACACTAGTGTCGACCTCTGGGATAGACATGATTTCTAGTATTGGTCCCTTTGATCTGGTTTGGTAATGATAATGTGCCAGTATCTTCTAAATAAACAAACTGCTTGAACTCTATGGAAAACAACAAACTTGTTAGTTCTTAGAGTTTAACACATACGTAATTACACGTTGGGATGCAATGCACCTAGGCAATTAACCATTTTCTATCGTGCATTTGCTTCGGTTGCGTGCGTCATCCCGGCCTCTCATAATTGTGCCCCTTCTTTTATTCTATCCTTCTTTATTTCCCATTTTTCTTTTTAGTGGTGGTCGAATCCTATAGAGATTGCCTAAGTATCATGTCCCCGCATAAATCAGACCGTGCGTAGTTCAATTGAAATAAGTGCGAAAAGCAAAGAGACAATTTTTGGAAATTTTTTATTTTTCATTAATAAACATTCTATTACAAACTAGACGCTTTCGGAAAGGAAAATAACAGACTCGAAACCAAACCAAGTACAAACTCAAGAACTTCTGACAGACTTTGATGCGAAAGGAAAAACAGACTCTAACAGATAACAGACTCTAAGGAAAAAGAAAATGCAGACTCGAACTACGAATACATTAAAGTTTTAAATTTGGGTGCCCGCGGGGCGTCATTCGGCCTTGCCGCAGGCTAAGGTGTAAGGCCCCTTTCCAGCTGTTCCAATTCATACATGATTTGCTTCACAAGTATCATCACTGCTGAGAAGAAAGTAGTGCGGGTCATGTTTTCACACACCCGACATTTCCTGGTAATAGCATGAGCAATAGTCAAAATCTTGTCCCTGGTTCGGTCTTTCTCTAGGAGTAGGCGTTCTATCTGATCCCCTCTAGCCTTCAAAACCCGAGAATCATACAGATGTTGTTTCTGTAACTGCTGTATTTCATCTTCCATCAAGGCCATTAGATCATAGCAGTGTTCACTTTCGGTTTCAAAAACCTTGGCTTGTTTAGCCGCCTCGTTCTCTAGGGTGGTCACCTTCCTTTTTAGACTGGCAATGGTCTTTTCATAATCCTTCCTGGCCTGCTGTAAGTACTGTGTGCGCTCTTTTGTTCTTTTTGCCCATTGTGCCTGGAGTTGTGCTATGGTACCCTCAGATTTCTTCAAATCATCCCGGCACTCACTGATTTCCTTTTGCAATCCTTCTATTAACCGCTCATCCGACCGACTCCTTTGTTGGTTGTCAGGATCTATCCTCATTTGTCAGATTTGGGCTTTTAGCGCCTCATTTTGTTGGGCCAATTTGTTTTTTTCTCCCTGATCGGCATCAACTTGCAGACTATTTTCAAATTCCAGGTCTCTAATCTGTTGCTTCAGCTTGCCTATTTCTGCCCTATAACTCTCTTCTTTTGCTAACCAACCCCATTGCTCTTGTGAATCATTAGTAAACTGTTGGACATGGGCTCTTTTGGCGGGCCTTTGGAGAATCTGGAACCTTTTCCCAAACCACGCATTATAGTTCGGGTCCACCTCACCTTTAGCCAGATCTCGGACCATAGTCTTAGGCTCGAGGAACCGGCATTCGTTCCACAATTTGCGAATTTTATCTTCCGGTAATGTGGCTCTCGGCCTTAACTCAATGACGTGCTTGCTCAAGTCTTCATCTTTGGGGATGACTTGAAACCTTCCCAGTTAGCGTAGTACCCGATGGGGAGCATACGGTTGGATACTCCGAACACCCATTAAAAGAGTATGACACTCTCCTGCTGACATATATAGCACCTCGGTAACGGGCAACCACCCAAATGCCCATTCAATTTGATCGACAGTCAATGACCTCAGTCGTATGATCCAAGCTTCGGTACCCTCAGGAAATGCAATACCCCTTACCCGTTTTTCAAATTCTTCGATACAGCTTAACCCAGTCAGCCCATAGTTCATGTACCCCGCCCAGTGGCACAGATGTTCTTGCATCCACAACTGAAGTAATAAATTGCAACCTTGGAAAAAATGTCCTCCCTCCCTGCAAACAGTCAATGCTCGGTAAATTTCTGACAAAATTAGGGGAAATATAGTGCTATCTGCCCTTTTAATTGCAACATCAACCATCCCTACGAGACCTGTCTCTATTTTCTTATCTACTCGTGGACAAATCACGATTCCCAAGAATGTCGTTATGAACGCCAAGGTTCGTCTTGCTTCCCATTTACTTCTGTTCCCAGCATGGGTTAGTCCCAGATTTGGTTCTTCGAAACCCCGAGGATTACCATAACGCTAATACAGGAACTGAAGAGTGCAACATCCTCCCGACAAATCATCATTCTGAACACTCCAGCTGATGTTTAGCAAATCCAAAAATTTGTGCGGAGATACCGGTCTTGGTGACAGCAAATATTGACCCCTCATATTTCCATTTAGACCCGCATAACCCGCGACTTCCTCCAGCGTGGGCGTAAGCTCAAAATCCCCAAAGCGAAACACATTGCGGGTCGGGTCCCAAAATGGTATTAAGGCGTCGATGACATCCGACTTTGGCTTGATATTTAGTAGACCGACAAGACCTCCCAAGATTCTAGCCACTATTTCTTTGTTGCCTTCTCCTAGATCATTCCACCACATGTAGAGCTGGAGGGGGACCTCATTAAGTATGGTGAAAGATTCATTTGCATTTGTGCTCATCCTGCACATTTATTAAGGTGATTAAGAAAAAGGTAAATTTATTTGATGCAAAACAAAACTACTATTTTTTTTTATTTTTTTTCCAAACTAAAACGGAAGACCCGGTTTTTCAAACACGGCCTTTCAGCACTTCGGAGACGAAGATTTTAAGGTTGTGTGGATTAACCGATCGAAATCTTAAAAATGACCAAAGGTGGCTATTTATGCAAAATCGGCCTTCCGGCGTCCCTTTTGGGGACAATCGGCTATTTTTGACAAAAACGACATCACCCGACTTATTTATGACGAAAATTAAAATTTGACATTTTTGGCTATTTTTGCAAAAGGGGAAGTTGGACCCGATGAGGGTTGCCTACGTATCTTACATCCGGTGAGAATCAAACTTGCGTAGTTCGGGCAGAGAAACTAGCTATTTTTGAAAAACAAGATTCTTTTTCCTTTATTCCTTTTATAACAAACAAACAAACTAATTTTCTTCTCCGTTTTTTGGAAACAAGACAAACTAAAATAAAAGACTCTTTTTCACGCATTTTTGCTTTTTGAGTAAAACAAACAATTTTAAAAACATAAAATATTTTCTTTTTATTTTCTCAAAATTTTGGCAGAGTTTCAACAGTATTTGGGCATTGGTTTTATTCTAAAAATAGGCAATTAACTCTCTACACTGCTATTTCCTCTCTCTCCTTTTTCTTTTTCTCAAATTTCTGATATTCCCGAGATTCAGAAGCCGGTCAGCATGCAAGTCCTAACAAATAAATGCACAGAAAACAAGTAGGATGCATCAGGATGGTCTTTTTCATTTCAGGTTGCTTGTCCTAGACGGACCCAACCCCTGTGTTGAGTCCCCTAAGTCAAATGCACATGATGCAAATAAGCATTCCTACTAGGGATCCAACATGAAGTTGAGTTATTCTAGGTTCATAACCTGGGTGTTTGTTCTAGACCTGGCTTACCCGAGCGGACAGCTCGAGCCGAGGGGCAGCGTACCGGGAATACAGAAGCTTCGCCGGCTTTGCAACTTGTCCGAACCTCGTTCTAAATTTGGGATATGACTCTAACAGAAGAGAAGTTACACGAAGTGCACACTTCTTCATGATTTAGAAGACTCAGAGAGAAGAGGGATTTCGCAACAGTTTATATACAGTTCACGGAATATCAAAGCGGTAAAAGCAATCAATTAGCACATTAGGCCCAAATCATTTAACAAAATCAGATAATGGATAAAGCCAACTATAATAATTATTCTAAGCTCGAATTCTTGAACCCTTAACCAGAGATTCTGGGTTTGCTTCCCCAGCAGAGTCGCCAGAGCTGTCACACCTCCTTTTTCCTAAACCCGAAGGTATATAAGGGAGTTTTTCCAATTAAAGTGACATTATTGGAAATGAGATTCATTTATTTAAAGATTCAGAGTTGCCACTTGGGATAATTTATGGTGTCCCAAGTCACCGGTTCGAATCCCAAATCGAGGAAAAGATTGACTCTGTATTGTAGCTTGCGAACCAGAAATCCGGGTAAGGAATTCTGTTAACCCGGGAGAAGGTGTTAGGCACTCCCGAATTCCGTGGTTCTAGCACGGTCGCTTAACCATTTATACTTGGCTTAAATTATTTAATTATGTGTTTAGAAACTACATGCATTTTTACCTTTACCGCTTTTAATTACGTGATTTACTCGTACTTAAAGAATTATCGAGTTACGCATACGTATAATCGTGTGGTTTGGCGTGTCAAGAGTCATGTCATGCGTACGTGTACACAATTCACAACACTTAATTTATTTAAGAAAAAAAACTTAGTCAAAGTCGCGCAGACGCGAACCTTAATTTATTTTTGAAAATTCGTATTTATGTCACGCGAACATGTCCACAGTCACGATAATATTTTAAACGGCCCTAAAGGTTTCTCTAGGAATATTTATTATTTTACCTCTACATTATGAAATTAACACAAGAGCCATTTGTTACTAAGTGTCTAACTATGGCTTGCCTCAAATTTCCATTTTTTAAGACCCTAATTATTTAACACTAAAGTACTTGAGAAGTCCCTTCCAAACAACAAGGCTTTATTAAACCATTTTATTAGCGGAAGGGCCTGAATATTTTGGCAACGCCGGCTGCAAGCAAGGACTTCAGGATCGAATCCCTGAAGCCATACCTACCAGTGATCTCTCATAATCTTTTTAACCGTTGAGGAGGGGAGAAAAACGAGTCGAGGCATGAATAAGAACTTTATATATATCAATCAACAATAATCCCCTTTTAAACTAAGGCATAAATTATATGGAAACATCAATTGGTTACAGTTAAGACCAGACAATCTATACATACATAGCCAAAATTTCAGCAGAAGCTATTGTTGTATACAATCTATACCTTGAGCACAGTTGGACAACTTAACACATGAATCATAACAAGAAAACAAAAGTATAAACAACAGAAGCTAATAGAATTTAACATTCAAACAAGACTCTTATTCAAATTCCAATTCGAACATCCAAATCTGTATACAAATTCAATCTGGTTCCAACTTGTGGCACTTCATTTGTTAGCAAAGGGTATGAAGGAATACCTGGAAATGAAAGTCAAAAGGGGGTGAGATCAGAAGTAAAAACAACAGCAATCACCAGCAGCAACAAAACAGTCCCAGTTTTAATCCAGCTATTAACCCCAGATAGTTCAATGAAACAGTATATGGAAGATGGTTTCAGCCAATTCGAAATTGAAAACAAGAAAATAGAAATCAATGAAATAGTAAATTCCAGTTTTTTCCAGTATTTTCAGAATGTTTACTTGTCTCCCTCTTTCAGAATCTCTTCCAAGTTTTCTTAGCTCTCTGCCCCTGTATATCCAGTGTATATCGAGTGTATACTGCTCTCTCCGCCCCCCTCTTTTTTTCTTCTCTAATCTGATTTTCAGCTCCCTTAAATGGGCATTCAATTAGTGCATTTTCCACTACCAATTCAACTTTTCATTTCTTTAATCATCCACTTAATTGTCCATTCAATTAGTGCTTTTAGTTAATTTGATAATGCAAATACTACCCTACCACTATTAGGAGCTTCTCAATTAGTAAATTGGCCTAACCAGATTTTCCTCTTCTTATTCTCAATAGGTTTGGCTGAGTTTTGGTTTTGGGCCTGGCTAAATTGGCCCAACCAGATTTTCCTCTTCTTATTTTCAATGGGTTTGGCTGAGTTTTGGTTTTGAGCCTGGCTAAATTGGCCCAACCAGATTTTCCTCTTCTTATTCTCTTTTCCTTTTCAATTTTCTTTTCCTTTTTCTTTTCAACAATTAAAATTAAAATCCTAATTAATTATAAAACACCAAATTAACTTAAAAATACTAATTAATTCTAACTAATAATTATCACAAATAATTAAATGCCAAATTAAAAGAAAATCACACAATTTGACTAAAATTACAAAAATATGTTATTATTATTTTTTTTGAATTTTTATTTTTGTAAAACACCTAATTATTAATTAATTCCAAAAAATGTAAAATCAAATCTTAAATGCCAATGCTATATTTTTGTATTTTTAATGCATTAATAAAATTAAACATGCCCATAAATATATGCAAACAATCAGAAAAATCACGCAATAATTCCTTAAAATAACAAATAATTAAAGAAAAGACCTAATTTTGAGAATTCTTTTGGAGTAATTTGTGTGAGGCAAAAATCACGTGCTCACATCTATTATCCTTGATCCATCCAATGGCTGATACAATACTTGACGCATCGATGTTGAAGTTGTATTCTGATAGTCACGGGTGCTTCCATGGGCTCGACATATTTATCGAAGCCATTTTTACTCATGAGCCCTTGGGAGCTCTATCCTCGATCATTCCTTCGATCATTTCGAGCGAGATTATATCTTGGGCCGTTGTTTTTACGATATGCATTGTATGGTTGGTAACGATCTCTATTAGATCTGGGTTCTCTGTCGATGTCCCTTTGAATTCTGCCGACATGCCTATTTGAGTAAACAAAACCGGAAGGGGTTCCCAATTGATCATCCTCGACCATGATCTTTGACTGATATTGATTATGAATATTGGCCCAGGTCATAGCTAGATATTCAATTAAATGTTGCTTTAGTTGTCGTGATGCAATCAAACTTCGCTCATTCAAACCTTGAGTGAAATCTTGAACAACTCAATCTCTATGACAGGGGGTAGGTCCTTGCGCTCCATCTGGAACCGAGATACGAATTCCCTTAACATCTCATTGTCCTTTTGCCTCACTTTGAAGAGGTCTGACTTCCTAGTTGCAACATTTATTGCTCTGTCATGTGCCTTTACGAACGAATCTGCAAGTATGGCGAAGGAATCGATGGAATTGGGCGACAAATTGTGGTACCATATCATCACCCCTTTCGATAAAGTCTCTCCAAACTTTTTCAATACAACAAATTCAATCTCTTCGTCTTCTAAGTCATTCCCCTTTATTGTACATGTATAAAAAGTAGCATTTAGGGTCGATGGTCCCATTGTATTTGGGGATTTTTGGCATACGGAATTTCTTTGGGATGGGCTTCGGAGCTACATTTGGAGGGAAAGGCTTCTGCACGAACTTCTTTGAATCCAAACCCTTTAGGATCGAGGGTGTCTCGGGTATTTGGTCAACCCATGAGTTGTACGTTTCTACCTTTTTGTCATTAGCCTCGATTTTCTTTTCATGTGATTCGATCCGTTTAGTGAGCCCCTCAAGCATCTTCATAATGGCGGGGTCAGTTCCCGATTCATTGGCGTTCGATTTCTCCGGTACAGGTTTGACTCTATGAATTACCTCTTGTGATGTTTCGAGCTTTAATTCTGCTTGGTGCTCGATTCTGATTTTGGAGTTTCGTTATTGCAGCTTATTGAGTCTGCAGAATTTCGAATATCATTCGAAGGCTAATTCTGCCTTATTCATCATTGTGTGCATTCTGATCGGCTACTTGGGCATCTCTGCGGACGCTATTTCCAGGGTCGACGCCCAAATTCCCATTAATGGTGATATGAGAGCTGACATCGACTGGGTTTACGACTGGTGGTCCATCGGAGTGGAGGTACTCTGTTTCTCGGGGCAATTATATTTTCATTCTCGCGATGAAGACCAAGGCCGTTATCTGTGTGAGTGGGTGCTACTTTAGAGTTTGACATGTTGATTCCTGAAATCAAAGACACTTACGAGAACAAGCGTAAAGCAGTGTGTGTTATGGGAATTAATACCACACAATCACTATTATCCTATCCCCACGGTGGGCGCCAAACTGTTTACCCTTAAAATTAAATAACAATTAAACTTATAATGTGATTTTAAGGACACGTGATTTCACCTAATACCAATTGATAAATGTAAAGATTAGTAATAGAAATTAACAATAAGATAAAGCGAACCAGTGTTTGAACGAAATTCAGCCCTCGAGCTTGAATACCCTGGAACTGATTGGTGCAAAAACAGTTAAAATATAAGCAAGTTGATGAACAAGAATGTAAATTAAGGAGAAAGTGTTATATTGCTTTGACATCTCGGAATGTAAAGTCTACAAAATGATTAGAACCCTCTGTATATAGTAGGGAAATCCTATCTATAGTACAATTCTAATTACGGAAGTAAATCCCATGATTAGCCTAAACAACCACCCTTGATTTGATCTATTTCGGGATTTCCGCCATGATTTTCGACCGGTCACGGATATCTCGCTTTTCTATTATTGCGCTTTGCTCGAAGTCTGTCCTATTTGGTTTCGATCGCTACTGGCCTCAATCTCGACAGGCACCTCGATTCTCGAACTCGATATATTACGAGGCCGACCTTCGATGCAACTCCCTGGTCTCGATCAAATAGTAAAATCGAGTAGGCCCGGTTTTAACCGTAAATATATAGATGTCTTTTCCCGTTCAAAGTGTAATTCTTTTTCATAGGCCAAGTGCGTGCAAATTCTTTACCATGATGGATAGGGATGAGACTCTATTGAACCTTAGACTCTTGCCCACACCAATAACATATTTGAATTTTATACGTGAGTATCTCATTTGAAAGGTTAAATTGTTAGAGAGATCACATTTTAATTTAATTAATTACGTATTTAGAGTTTAGGGTTTAGGAGAGGCTGGCGGTTATGTAAATTGGCAAGGGAAGAGAATTGACCGGTACATATTAAAATTTCTTTAACATGACATGTCTTTATTCGAAAGTTCTGAAGAAAGAAGAGAGATAGACAAAGGATAAATCAATATTTCCACTGTCAAAGCCACACAGATTACATCCAACAACCAAAAACAAAGAAAAACATCAAATATCAAGAATAGAAACAAAGTTCCTTAAACAAGCAGCATTAATAATGGGCAGCTTTTTAACAGTGTCTGGTGCAGAAACATCGGCGGCGGAAGCCCCGGCAGTGGCCACTGCGGAAGCCCTCTGACTCGCAAATAGTGGCACAGTTTCCCTTCCTAAAGCATAGCCCTTTGAAGCGCTGGCTCGGTGACTCGCATGTCCTTCCTTCCCTCTACCATCTTTGGTCCCATCTCTGCACGTATATGCATGCACGCATAAACAGATCTGTTAAATAAAGTAATACTACTATCCGAGTGTTATGTATTAAACTATAGTAAGCTGTAATACAAGAAAACGAGATGCTTTTCTAGCAATATGCAAGAACTGCGACGAGAAAGAAGACTTGCCAGTGGCAAAGACAAGTATCAGCATAAGGAACACAGTGGCGAACAATTTTATGTACCCTGCCATCTACTCCAGAATGGGAACTTTTTTCTTTCCTTTTCGTGTGAACTGTAGAGAAAGTGAAAGACAGAAATAAATGGTGATATAGGGCTTTGATGGAAGTCCTATATATATATATATATATATTTCCTGTGGGTGGAAGAAAGAATATTTCTTCAAGTTGATTTACTTTTGAATAATAAGAAAATTGAAATGGCAAAGATCAGACATATCTGTCATGATTAGCTAGCCATGACTACTCATTACGTACCCACTATTCTTTGCTTTTTCTTAAGAGAATGTCCTTTTCTTTTTGAATGATTCTAAAGCGTATAGAGCTCTCTTTATTATAATATATATATATATATATATATATATATGTAAAATTGTTGGGGAAAATGTGCACACAAGTATATGCAGTCGATAAGTAATAAAGTGATGAATAAAATATCGTTCTCATGAGTATTTGTGACTAACTATTAATTAAATTAAACTAAATTTTCAAGTGATTTTTCGAGAGATGATTGTGATCTTAATTAACTAAAACTACTATGAGAATTGACAAGCAAGCAAGGAGACAAGAATGCAAATAGAGCCCACGAACAACTTAGCATGAAGATCAATGAGATGGAAATATTCCAGGGTTATGGAGTTAATGTCATTCATGTTGAGTTTTTCCAGTTGATTCAACTACTAGATCTATTTGATTTGTTGATTGATAGGATTTTGTATTGCTCACGAGGTTCTTTCAACACTTTGCTCGCCTATTCAAGCCAACCTAATACTATATGTCTATATAATCAGAATCAACTAGCATGCATGTGTAATTCCAACAATAATAATCAACTACGGCAATCAACATGTGTCTATCAATTGCGAACCTATTCTCTAATCCCCGAATTAAAGAATTTATCTATTCATTCCTATATGCAATTTATAGTTCCCACTTTCGAGTTTAACTATAAATTCATAAATAGTATTGTACTGTTAGCTACGCAATAAAATAATTAAGATTAGAATTAAGTAAACAAATCAATATATGATATAATTAAGTGATCAAAATAATCGTATAACATCAACAATCAAGAACTACTTATAACCCCAGAACAAGGGAGGTTTTAGCCACTCATAGTCATATGAACAATCACAATAGTGTTTAAAGCATAAAACAATAAATACTAGAGAAAGGGATGAAGGATGCGATGATTTTGTGCTCCAAAATATGTTTTGTAGCCTTTGTTGCTTTCAAAATATGTCTAACCCCGTCCAAAATGAGTTTAGATAATATTTATAGGATAGAGCAAAGTGTAGGCCAAAATAACTACGTCCAAGATCAACAAGGACAACTTTTCTCAGACAGGACGACCCTTGCACAGGACGCCGCTTTTTCAGCACCTAGAGCCATCACTACT
Source organism: Nicotiana sylvestris (assembly GCF_000393655.2). NCBI lineage: Eukaryota > Viridiplantae > Streptophyta > Magnoliopsida > Solanales > Solanaceae > Nicotiana > Nicotiana sylvestris. The sequence goes on from NC_091067.1 coordinate 87,158,090, forward strand.
AGAAATCTGGAAAAAAAGCGACCAAAATTTAGCGACCAAAGTTGGTCTGTGGGAAAAAACGATCAAAGTTGATCGCTAAACTAGCGAAAATAATAAAATAAATAAAAGAAACAATAGCGACCAAGGTTGGTCGCTACTTGGTCGCTATATTAGTCTAAATGTTGACTGGACATGTCAGACTTTCTTAGTCAAACATTTACTGAGATTAGTGACCAATGTTGGTCGCTAAAGTGGGACCCACCTACAAAATTTTAATAATTATATTATTATTTTAAAAAAATTATAAAATATAAATATATATAATATAAAAATGGCGACCAACGTTGGTCGCTACTTAAAGGGCAGGCACATACCGACCAACTTTGATCGCTTAAATGGGACCCAGTTATACAATTTTAATAATTATATTATTAATTTAAATATTATATGAAATATAATTAAATCTGATTTAAATATAACGACCAACTTTGGTCGCTAAACTAAATTCTTGAATAAATAGCGACCAAAGTTGGTCTCTATTCAGGTCAACAATTGTCAAAATTAAAATCACTTGTGTATTTACTATCTAAATAATATAAATGTAAGTCGTTAATACTTTTGTAATACAAGAGATGAATAGTACTACGAATCGTGCGTGTCTCTCTCTCTCTCTCTGTATATATATATACATATATATATATATATATGTGTGTGTGTGTGTGTGTGTGTGTGTATTCAATCTGTAGCCTTTTCTTTTCAAAATTAATGTGTTGTCTTTTATTTAAAAGTAGCCTTGGGATTTACAAAAACTTCCTGAAGAAGTCTTGAAAGTACCTGTATGTGCTAGTACTATGCTAATTGACTGCAGGTACGTCCTGGACAGGTTATATATATATATATATATATATATATATATATATATATATATATATATATGTCTATTAGCTAATATTATATCGAATATAGCTTATATATATATATATATATATATATATATATATACTTACGCTATACTATGCACTGAGTATAAGTGTATTAGGTCATACTGTATCAAATATAGCTTATATATATAATATATATATATACTTACGCTATACTATGCACTAAGTATAAGTGTACTAGGTAGTATTATATCGAATATAGCTTATATATATATATATATAATTTTAAATTGAATTAAGAGTAATATAAAACTGATTTACCTACCAAAATAACGACCAACTGTGGTCGCTATTTTTAATTCCAGACTGTCAAAACCGGGATCCCCTCCCATTCTTTCTAAAAATTTCCCAAAATCTCTCTTTTCTCTCTCACACTCAACCTCCCCCCTTCCAACTCCCAGCACCAGAGGCCCCACCCACGCCACCAACAACCACCGCCCAGCTGTCGCCGCCCCGTCACCGTCGCCTCTGCCGCTGCTACGTCTCTCTCCTTCTCCACCTCCTAAAAATTCTAGGTTAGAATTACAATTTATATCTTTTGTGTAAGCTTATAATGTTTTGTTTATTAGCTATGAATTAGTTTCAAATGACTAGTGTTTCAATTGATTATTTAACATTGTATTTTATAGAAACCTAGGGTTTAGGTTGTATTTATCATTATTTAACATTTTATAAAAATCTAGGGTTTATAGAAATCTAGGATATAAATTGAAACTTTTAGGATATGAGTTGAATTTTTAGGATATGAATTGAAACTTTTAGGATATGAGTTGAATTTTTAGGATATAAATAGAAATTTTAGGATATGACTTGAACTTTTGTGGATATGAATTGAACCTTTAGGATATAAATTGAACTTTTAGTTTATGTTTAAACTCGTAGGATAAGAATTGATGAACTTTTAGTTTTTAGGTTTTGTTCTTGTGAATTGAACTTGTACGATATAAATTGAAGCTTTTATGTATGACTTGAACTTTTTACGATATGAGTTGAAACTTTTAGGATATGAGTTGAACTTTTAGGAAATAAATTGAACCTTTAGGATATGTATTGAACCTTTAGGATATGACTTGAAGTTTTAGTTTATGTTTAAACTCGTAAGATATGAATATAACTTTTAGTTTTTAGGTTTTGTTCTTGTGCCTTGTGCACGATATCTGCTCGTGATGGAGACGACATCTGCTTCGTCCTTGTTGCACGACATCGATGAAGCCGAGTAGTCAAGACAGCTTTGTGGTGGGAAGCACGTGAGCTCCACCTACATCCTTTTCCATGTGATCCCTTTGCTCAACAGCATGTGTTGTCTGCCATGCCTTCCACATTAAACCATGTGTGCACATTAAAATATTTTTAAGACTCCGAAAAAGCCACAATGCACAGTTAGATGTAGCTTCCTCCTTTGCGTGCTCGTTGTCCCTTAGCATTTTCCAGCTGCTGTGTTTAATATCCTTTGCGCGTGCATTCATTACTGCTGTTAGTGTCGATATCCGTATGCACCAATTCCCATTGTTGTTGTTTTTCCTGCTGTAATTTCCACTCCCAAAATCACAAAATCAGCAACTATTTGAATCAGCAAACTATCGTGCATGGTATCTTTTCCCCTTGCTGCATTCATTTTGCTTTATCGATTGAGCTGATGAAGATAGCTTTGTGGTGGGAAGCACGTGAGCCCCACCTACAGCTGCATCACAAAGAAATATATCCCATATTACCTTCATCCTAGAGTATTGCATGCTTTTATGTATCCTAGATAACTTTCCATGTGCATTCCACTTTTCCATTTGATTCCTTTGCTCACCAGCATGTTTTGTCTGCCAGGCCTTCCACATTAAACCTTGTGTGCACATTAAAAGATTATTAATTCGAAAGTGGGTTAAAACATGCGTTAATATAAGACATTGGCCTTTGTTGCCTGCTTTTCTCGAAAACATATTTGCTGCACATGCTAGTTGTGTTTCCAATGCCATTTGCTTCTTGTTGTGCTCGAAATGAGGAGTAATCAATTTTATATTCCCAGATCCTTTTTGTAACTGAACCATGCGTGTGATATTAAACACTTTTGCACCATGCTGGTTGAATATCCAATGAACTGAAAGCACGCTTTCACCCCATGCTGGTTGGGTTGCCAATGCCATTAGTCTTTGTTGTTGTGCTCGATTATTGATGTGTTTTTGTTCTTTTGCATCATTTATCTCGAAAGTTGCAGCATGGATTGCCATAAGCATCGTAGTGGCACCTGCATTAGAGAAAAGAAAGTTAGAAATACCAATCATTATATCCTCCTCCCTTAGGATTTGAATATATTGGTCGATTAAGTTATGCCTCCTGCTCTTCCTTTTCTCTTTGCTTCCTATCTCCTGTTCACCTTCACCCTTAGATTTGGACATTGCAGCTTATCTTCATTAACCAACCTCCTTCCCTGTGCATCTAGATGCCAGAATTGTTGGCATTCTATTTCTCCATGATCTAAAGCATAATTAGCCAAGTGGTCTGCCAGCTTGTTGCCCTCCCTATGAATATGAGTAATTGTGTAATTGCTCCCATTCATTAGTTGCATAATTTCCTCTACCTGCTCAGAAATGATCCATGGTGGTTTCCAGATCCCATCCATTATCTTTTTTAATAACATTGAGTCAGTTTGAAGCCATACATGTGAGTATTGATGAAATCTGCAGAACCTTAATGCTTCTACCATGGCCTTCGCTTCAGCTACTGTGTTTGTTATCTCCTCAATCTCTTTCCCTACTGACTTGATTATGTCACCATTTTCATTTCTTATACAAAAACCTATTGAGCTCCTGCCTGGATTTCCCCTCGATGCACCATCCGTATTAACTTTTAGCCATCCTGCACTTGGAAATTCCCACATGACTTTGGTAACCTTAAGTTTAGGAGTGAAGTTTTTCATCATAGCTAATAGATCTTGCCATTTGTGAGGTACCATGTCCATCCCAGGCTTTCTCACTTTCACCGATGCCTGTAGATTTGTTGAAACTTGATAAATCATCCTGCTAGTTGTCACCGCCTCCCCATACTTCATACTATTTCTTCTTTTCCAAAGTTCCCAGACTACGCATGAGGGGAGTTCTTGCATTACTGGTTTTAAACTTAAGCACACATTTGTAGTCCAATATTTTGTGATTGCTTGGTGCAATGTAAGTCCCTCCACATCTATTCCTGCCCTCGATAGAAAATACTTCCAAGTTGTCTTTGTAGTTTCTGATCTAAAAAACAAGTGCTGAAGAGATTCCTCGTCAGGCTGTACACAACACCAACATTTTGATGGCATGCAGTAACCTACCCTTTTCAATAAATCATCTAAAGGTAGCTTTGCTTTCCACACTTTCCATATGAAAAATGCTATTTTAATAGGCAGTCCCTTTACCCAAATCATTCTATAAGCTTTTCTTGGTTCGTCTCTTCTTCTCGTATACTCCCATGCTGACTTAACACTGAAATATCCTCTTGTTTCCAGCATCCAAAAAAGCCTGTCAAGAACCCGCATTGTTGAAGGTGGTTTGATTTTCTCCAGAATGTGTACTGCTAACTCTTCAGGAAGCAATTCAAATAGCCTGTCCACATCCCACTCACCATCTAAGGTAACATCATGTACATTATGTACATTTTCATCAATGCCAAAGTCCTGAGGAACTAAAAATATAGTGCCCCAAGACCTGTCCAGTTTTCATACCAAAATAGTGAGGATCCCATTTTTGTTTGCCAAAGGATTTGATGTTCAATCAGATCTCTGCATTCCAACTTTTTTCTCCAGATGTGAGACCCCCTTTTCCACGGAACAATTACAGGATTTAATTTTTTACAGTATTTCTGACATACGAAAGGGCTCCATAGGCTTGGTTTTGGTTTGAAATTCCACCACAACTTGCTGAATAATGCCTTTGTTACATCATGCAGTGACCTGAAACCTATTCCTCCTTTCTCAACTGGCATGCATAAGGTATTCCATGAAGCCCAATGCCTACTAGTTCCTCCTACAGTGCTGCTCCAGAAAAACTGAGCAAATAATTTGTGCAACCTATTTATCACATACTTTGAAGGGTTTAAAGCTGATAGTAGATGCATAGGCATGCTTTGCAATACATGGGATATGAGAACTGCCCTGCCCCTACTGATAATAACTTGCCCACCATGATTGCAGTTTGTCCATTACCTTAGTAATTAGGGGCTGATAGAATTCCAGCTTTCTCCTTGCATAAAATATCGGACAACCTAAATATATGATAGGGAAATCATTCCTATGAATGCCTGTGATCCTTTCCACCTTGCTGACCACTTCTATGTCTGTTAAATGATGCAGGTACACAGCTGATTTGGTCTTGTTAACAAGCTGCCCAGATGCATTTTCATATGCCTTCAGCACTTGCATAATCAGCAGCAGAGATGTTTCATCTGAGGATGAGAAAATAATCATGTCATTTGCATACGCCAAATGATTGATCTTTGGACTCCACTTTGGTATCCCAAAACCACAAAAATACATGTTAGTATGTAGTGCATTGAGACCCCTAGATAATGCTTCTGCTGCCAATATAAACAAAGTTGGAGATACAGGATCACCTTGTTTTATTCTCCTTGAGGACTTAAAGAACCCATGAGCTTGACCATTTATTAGAATAGAATACCAATTGTTTGAAACTAATCCAAAGACAATCCCTATCAACCTTTCTATGAATCCCATCTTTCTCAGTACCTTGGTTAGGAATAGCCAAGATATTCTATCATAAGCTTTGGTCATATCTAGTTTCAAGATGACATTAGGTCCAGCCTTAGTTCTAAGTCTAATGTCAGTCACTATCTCCTGAGTTAGAAGGATATTTTCTACTATATTCCTTCCCTTAACAAAACCTGCCTGTTCCTCTAATATCAGACTTGGGAGAAATTTCACTAGCCTTTCATGTACCACCCTTGATATAACCTTATTAGAAAAATTATTGAGGCTTATTGGTCTTAAATCAGAAAAGGTGGTAACTTCTTTTTTCTTTGGTAGAAGAACTAGATTTGTGTGTGTTACACACTTGGGTAGCTCATGACCATTGAAAAAAGCTCTCACCATGTCGTATAGGTCATCCCCTATTAAGTCCCAACAAGAATGATAAAATTTTCCTGTCATACCATCTGGCCCCCCAGCACTATCACCATTAAGTCCAAGTACTGCCACTTTAACCTCCTCTTTTATTGGTTGCTTAATCAATTCTGCATTCTGCTCAGTGTTAATCAGATTAGGAACATGCTCTACGATATCAAATGATGAAGGAGTAGCTGCTTCTGTGAACTATTCCTCGTAGAATTTGATAGCCTTTTCTGCAATTTCTTGTTCTTCTTCAATCCAGGGTCCTCCACTGTTTTGAATTCTGTTAAGTTGAAGTCTCTTCCTCCTACCTCTCACTTGTGCGTGGAAGAACTTAGTGTTCCTATACCCTTCCTTGAACCAAGTCATGCCTGCCTTTTATTGCTAATATTTCTCCTCTAGTGCCAGACATTTGATCAATTCTGCCTGAACCTTTTGTAGTCTTTCCCTGTTCATCCCTGTAGGATTTGCTTCAAATTCTGCTTCATGAACCATCACTACCTCTTCCATACTTGCTATCTTTTGGAAAATATCTCCAAATGTAGCCTTACTCCACAATGAAAGGGCCTTCTTTAATTTTTTTAACTTCTGATTAGAAAGAATAAAAGGATTTGCACTGAAATCAGCAGACCAATTCTCTTTCACCACATCTTTAAAAGTCGCATGTTCCACCCAAAAATTCAAGAACTTAAAAGGTTTTTTTATAGGTGGAGTCTCAATATCACACTTCAGATACATTGGACTATGATCAGAGCCAGTCTTTGACAAATGTTGCACCTCTATTCCTGGAAATGTTTGTTGGAACTCAACATTGGCCAAACATCTGTCTAGTCTTTTGAATATACAGTCTTCCTCTGCTCTCCCATTCCACCATGTAAATATGTTGCCTTTAAATCCAAGGTCGAATAGATTGCAAGTGTTGATGCAGTGTCGAAAATCATCAATTTTATTCAATGACACAGGCAACCCACCAAACTTCTCTTCTTCGTCCCATATTACATTGAAATCACCTCCTACAAGCCATGATGCATCCATATCCCTTGCCATTGCATATAATGAATCCCATAATTCTATCCTCTCAATTGCATCACATTTTGCGTATATCAATGTTAGGACAAACTCCACATGCGATTCAGTATGAAACAATCTTAGGGTTAATTGTTGCACCATATTGTACATAACAGTTACCTCAAATACCTCATCTATAAAAGCTCAGATCTTGCTGGAAACATTTGAAATTGCCTGTGCAAGTCCTATCTTGTTTCTGTACCTTTCCAGTTTTTTTGCTTGTTGCTTTGGCTCCATTAATCCTACAAAATCATAGTGATTTTGCCTATGCATTTTTGTCAACCTTTCAAAGGCCTACTGTGTTTTGACTGACCTTATATTCCAAATGAGAGCATTCATCACTGATTGTTGGATTTAGTTAGCGTTCTCCTTGTGTGCACCCCAGCTTTTGGTGCTGCAAAATTATCTTTTTGTTGCTTCTTCTTACCTTTTGCTGCTGATTTTGCCTTTTCCACTTGCGTAGGTGATAAGTCACCTTTCCTTGCAGCATTCATAAGGTGTTGGGTAGTTGATTCTTGATCCATGTCGTATCCTGTTTTACCAGGTTCTTCTCCTTCTTCATTGTCTTCCTTCCCTCCTGATGTAGCTCCAAAGGCATTCTTTTTAGAAACCAAGGCTTTATCTTCTCCTCTTTTTAACAGCTGCAACTGGTTTTTCTCCAATGTAACAGTAATATTTACTATTTCTGTTTTTTGTTTTGGTTGTTTCTCCTTCTCTGTTGTGTTGTGTCCTTATGGGTCTTCTTGTGATTTCTGAAGTTGATCATCTTTTGTTCCTCCAGGATTATTTACCTCTTGGCCTCTTCCTTCATAGTTACTAATTTCTGTGACTTCTGCTGTCTAAAAATTATTGATGTGCTCAACATTTTTTGATCCTTCCTTTATTAAATAATTACCAGTTGTATTGTTGTCATTGGCATGGATCTCTCCATTTACACTTTGCTCATCTTCTTCTTCTTTGTCATTCTCATTGGGTTCCTCATCAGCTTGTGCTCCTAGTGGTACTTCGTTCTCCTCTGAATCGTATTCCCTTTGTGCCTCCCATAGCCTGCCTCCACATTCTTGCACTCTTTCTTTAAATGTAGACAATTTTGACCCTTCTGCTTGAGAATTTGGATTTTTATTAAGTACCTTGTTCACTAATGTATCTTGTGATAGCATTTCCTGGCATGGTTTATTGATCTTCACTATTCCTTCTCCTATTTTATCCTTGAAGCTTCTTTCTACCCATTGTGCGGTATCGTTTTTTGCTTTTGATACCTCATTTCCATTGACTAGACCATTAGTCGAAATAATCCCTGATGAGTTAAGATGAAAAGCTTGTGATGCTGGATTTAACTTTCCCCAATTATTGACCATATTTTTTGGTTTTTGCTTTGTAGATGCTTGGTTATGAAGTGCTGAACTGTTTGTTGCTACATTAGCTGCCACCATTGCCAATTGATTAACAGGTTCTTCCTCTTCATCCATCCCTTGTAATATTGCAAACTTGTTAGCTACTTGAACATGATCATTATCTTCATTGTCTACTGCCACCAAATCCTTATCACTGTTGCTTTGTGCTTCTACTTGTCTCTCTACAATGCTTGTACCCTCCTTGTTCTTATTGTTTTCAAACTGCTTAGCTGGTTCCATTCCATTATTAGTGAGACTAGTATTTTGATTTACTACATTTCTAACTCTATTGTTCTTCACTTCCTTCCATTGCTCTTTTGCTGTAACATTCACATTACCCACGACCTTTCCACTAGATAACATCATTATAGGCTGTGAGTTCCCTATGTCCTGTTTCTTAGCTGTATCTGCTTGGTTGTCATTCTCCTTCTCCACATATAGTTCAGGGTATATCCTCCAACATTCAAATTGATCATGCCCTTGAAGTTTACAATGTCTGCAATATTTAGGCAGCATGTCATATTGAATTCTCACCCATTCAGTTCTTGTGGTTCCTTTAGCTTCGTTGACTATGTCCATCCTCACCTTTTTAGGCAGATCTGCAAGTAAGTCAACTAGTACCTTCACCCTAGTACAACTAGGTCTAGTTTTATTAATTGTTGCCATGTCTAGATGCATAGGTTTACCTACTGCTGAAGCTAGAGAAAATAGACATTCCTTTACAAAAAAGGTTGGCAATAGACCTGGGAATGAAATCCAAGCCATTGCCTTGGGTGTTTCTTCATCTGCTCTAAACTTTGAGTCATAAATCAATGGCCTAAGCTGATATTGATAGCCATCCCTGTCCTTTATGTAATGAGTTTTTGATAAGAAATGAAGATAGTCCCGCCTTAACGTCATTATAATTAAAATATGTCTATTCCTTAGAAAACCAATGTTACATTCACCTTTAATTCCGCATTGAATTGGTATTAACTTACGCAGTTGTTGAATTTCTGGGCTTCCATAAGAACATTTACCAACTATTGCATATTGTAATCCTTCGATGATATCCATCCTTTCTACTTCTGCTTCTGTGAACTGAATAACATGTTCTCCATTCAGTATTGTAGGTGGACGAATAGGAATTGGCTCAACTTCCTGTTGCTCCTGCATTGCAGCATTTAAAGTGCAAGGTTTCAGAAATTTGGAGTAATCCATCGGCTGTTTGTTGTTATTTGTGTTCCCTGATGTTTGTGCAATGTTTGGAGGAGGTTGTTTAGGCAGCGCAGCCTCTAAATGTGACTGGCCACCTGCCTGTGTGTCCATTACGGTTGTAATTCTTTAGCACTTTACTTACATGACACAGGTGCAACAGCTTTGCAAGAAAACGATGATACTGTAATTTGAACTAACTTCACTTTACTTACTGCGTATGGCTGTGAATCCAATTTCACAATCTGAAATGAAGCTTAGAAATCAAACCAATCTTAGAAGAGAAGAGAACACTTTCACGTTATCAAAACAAGCTATTGTGCTCAACAGTAGCGCTGGAATTAGCTGAATTGCTAGAATTGAATGAAGAACACTATCTGCTACAGTAACTCGTGAAAATGGAATTAAGATCTACAAAAATTGACTATAGATCTGAAGTTGAAACCAATTGGGTATTATTCGTAAGGAAATTATGTATCTTTTGACACCAAGTTTGGTTAGTTCCACCACCGGATTCCGGAGTTATGACCGGAAAATGATGACGAAATTACTATTCCTTCGATTTATAGAAATCTAGGGTTTAGGGTATGGGTTGAATTTTTAGGATATAATCATAACTTTTAGTTTATGTTTAAAGTCGTAAATACAAATTGAACTTTTAGGTATGAGTTGATGAACTTTTAGTTTTTAGTTTTTAGGTTTTGTTCTTGTGAATTGAACTTGTAGGATATAAATTGAAACTTTTAGGATATGAGTTGAACTTTTAGGAAATAAATTGAACATTTAGCATATGTATTGAACCTTTAGGATATGACTTGAACTTTTAGTTTATATTTAAACTCGTATGATATGAATATAACTTTTAGTTTTTAGGTTTTGTTCTTGTGAATTGAACTTGTAGGATATAAATTGAAATTTTAGGATATGAGTTGAATTTTTAGGATATAAATTGAAACTTTTAAGATATGAGTTGAACTTTTAGGAAATAAATTGAACCTTTAGCATATGTATTGAACCTTTAGGATATGACTTGAACTTTTAGGATATGTTTAAAATCGTAGGATATGAATATAACTTTTAGTTTTTAGGTTTTGTTCTTGTGAATTGAACTTGTACGATATCAATTGAAATTTTACGATATGACTTGAACTTTTTAGGATATGAGTTGAACCTTTAGGATATGACTTGAATTTTTGTGGATATGAATTGAAGGTTTAGGATATGAATTGAACTTTTAGTTTATGTTTTGGAATTTTAGATTGCCGGAGGATTATTAGAAGAGGTTGATGACGTTATTAGACATGCAATAGAACTTCCACCAAGAATAACTAAGACACAGTACCTGGCAAAGTGTGCCTTTAATTGTTCTTCTCATTAGCGACAATGATGGTGAGAAGGCAATGGCACGTGTTTCAAATAGTAATGGTGTAGGTAGGAATTTAGTATTTCCTAAGTAGATAAAAGAAGAGCTTATAGAGTAATTCTGTACTTCATTTTACATGAGGAAAAGAAGTTTAATTGAGAGTGACAAGGTTGATGAAGACGGAATGTGTTCCGTTGGTCATAGTAGTTCCCATAAAATGGGGATCATAAGAATCTATGATGACAGAGATTATAGGAAGTTTTGTTCTAAATTTTCTTTCAAGTCTGATCCGTACAAGCTTAATGTAATATTGGTGATATTTCTTCGGATTCGGATAATGATTTCACCAATATCACATTAAGCTTGTATGGATCAGACTTGGAAGAAAGTTTAGAACAAAACTTCCTATAATATTTGTCATCATAGAGTCTTATGATCCCCGCTTTATGGGAACTGCCACGACCAACAGAAAACATTCCGTCTTCATCAACGTTGTCACTATCAATCAAACTTCTTTTCCTCTTGGAAAGTGAAGTAGAGAATTCCTCTATAACCTCTTTTATCTACTTAGGAAATGTTAAATCCTACCTACACCATCACTATTTTGAAACACATGTCGTTGCCTTCTCATTATCATTGTAGCTATAGAGATCAACAATTGATCAAAGACACACCCTATCAGGTACTGTATCCAAGTTATTCTCTGTATCCAAGTTCATCCCGAGTAATAGTACCACGAGGATAATCACCAAAGCCACCAGACAGCTTTATGATGCCAATGAAGCAAGATGAGCTATTCAATGAAACTCGTATTGTAAAGAAGAAGAAAGAGACTGATTTAGAAAGGAGGGTCGAGCCTCGACTATATACATGTAAATTTTTTTACTTTTCATTAAGTATTTTGATTTACTTTTATATAAATTTTGAAATACTAATTCAATATATATAATTTTTTCATATAGGTTCGCTTCACATGCAGCTGACGTGGGGGAATTCATACGCAGTCAACCGCCTAATGAATCGGGCGAGGCAATCCAACTTTCGGACGAGGATGCTGAAAGAACACTCCTTGAGTACTTTATATACTTTGAACTAGACAAAAAAACTTAGTTCTATTGTGTTAGTTCTTTTTAGTTCGAATGGGCTTGTAATAAGCGTTAACTTAGTTTTGTTAGCTTAATGTGTTAGTTCTATTGATTGTTGCTTTTAATTGTTGTTGTTGTTGTTGCTGGCATAAAATGCCTGTTTAGGATGTTTGGTAAGCTGGCAGGTGGTGTAGCTGCCAAAACAGGCAGTTTCTGCCAAAAATATACCAAGAAAAGCGACCAACTTTGGTCTCTATTTGGTCGCATTTCACTATAAAAAAAATAATTTTCTGGGCAATAACGACCAACCTTGGTCGCTACCTGCCTAGATTTGTATTAAAAAAATACAATTTCTGGAAATATAGCGACCAATGTTGGTCGCTTATCTTTAAAAAAAAAATTAAATTCTTGAATTTAGCGACCAACTTTGGTCTCTATTGTCCAGATTTTAAAATATAATATTTGGATTAGAGACCAAAGTTGGTCGCTTTCTAATGATTAATGATAAATTAAAAATAACGTATTTCATATGTAGAGACCAACTTTGGTCGCCAAATTTATATTATTAAATTAATATAGCGACCAAAGTTGGTCACTAAAGTCAAAATCAGAATATTTGGCCCTTTTAGCTTAGAGACCAAAGTTGATCGCTAAATAGCGACCAACTTTAGTCCCTAAATAAAAGGGACCATCAATATAGCTACCAGGCGTGTTTGGTCGTTTTTTGGTCGCTTTTTGGGCCATAAGCGACCAACTTTGGTCGCTTTTTGTGGTCCCTTTTTCCCGGATTTCTAGTAGTGCATGTATGGCACCACGGGTGTGCTGGAGGCTGTCTCACGGTGCTCCTGGCTTTGAGTTGAGTTGGCCTCGCGCACAAGTGCTCCTCACGCTCCATTTGCTTCATTTTCTGTGCTAATTTGCACAACTTCCTCCCAATTCTTTTTCAAGTATTCCTAAACATAAAAACAATGTAATTAAGCTCAAATATGGCACAACTTATCATTATTCGAACAAGTTACAAGGTAAATAATATGACATAATATAGACTTATTGCCGAACATCACCACACCACACTTAACATTGCTCTCCCTCAAGTCATCCTACTAATTACTTTCTTTTCAAGCACCTCATGACTTAGCAAATTCAGATCACACTACATCTATGACTATAATTGATAGCAACAATTAAGGTCTAGCATATGTATTCAATTTATACTTCCCATAACTTATGCTAAACTTTAAAATATTCAAAACATTCCAACACATTTACAACATGCTCATAACAATTCTAGCCTCAAAAACAAATTCAATGTCAACACTCACCCCAACAGAGAAGTCTAATAACGTTACCTATTCGTTGTGAAACCATGTGCCCTCATAGCAAACCTAAAGAGAGTAAACAATCCACACATTTAAGTCAAACCGTCAAATGTAATCGAAGGATTCATATATACATGAAAGAACTCACTTACTCTAAAAAAGAAGTCACATGCATACAAAAGGTACCATAACCTTGCCCTTTATGGAAATCTCAACGAATGTAGGCTAGCTCGATCTAAAATCAATTAGGACTTTATCGTAATTGTAATGCAGATTGAAGGACGGGTAAGATATTTAGGAATAATGAACAATCCTTCTAAGCACTTTAACACATTATATAGTCAATTTTAAGCATAACTTTCTTCAACCCAATTTCAAACATCACAATCAAGATCACCCCTAAAAACGTTGCCTCTTTCTTTAAGCTCTGCTTTAACTCGCACTCACTAATAAGGACAAGATGTACTTATTTATTTTGATATATTTATTTTTCATTTCTTTCTTTTCTTGCAAATTTTTTTCTTTTTTATTTTTTCTTTCTAATATTTTATCTCTTGTACTTTGCCCACATTGCTAGCGGTGTTTTCCTTAATATACAAGTCCACAATTTTTTATTTCATTAGTCCCACTCAATCATTACCCAAGTTCCCTCCTTACTTCTTTTTAATGTTCATTTTTCACAACTCATGTGCTTAAAAGGTAAAGAGATTAAAACAATTCAATTAGGAATAAAAGGGTATATTCTTGTAATACGGTTGCTAAAGGAAATGTTTACATGCTCTAAAAAGTCTAACTAGGGATGGAGCAACAAAGCTTTAAAAAATCAAACATGGCCTAAAATCACTTTTCAAACCAAGCAACACTTAAGATTTTGCTTCAACTCATATGTCGGACAAGTTCTAGACTCAAACGCAAAAATATGGACTATACAAAAACCTCACCACACATGGAATATGACTCACTAAGAATGATCTCATTTCGACTCTCAAATCAAAGCAAGTGTTCATAGAGCCAAGAGATATTAAGCATAAATGAATATAAGTCAAGAAAACGAGCTATAGGTATCACAAAACATGCCATCCAATTCATCAAGGCATCATCAAAAAAATTTAAAATAGGAAAGGTAATACACATGTCAAGGACTAAATATGCTACTATCAAACAAGTCAAAAGAAACTAGGAATCATTCTTCATCCTTTAGTTCCTCAATCCTAATCTACTCTAAAAATAGAAAAAGTTCACCCTATTCAAGTTATATCTCCTGAAAAGAAATCAAGGCACAGAGAAAAATCACAGGGGATTATTACTACCTACGAAAAATAAAAAGACTTAATTTTGTATTTTTAATTTTTTTAAATTTTTTAAACTTTCATTTAGACTTTAATCCCTCAATAAAACTGTTTAGAAAATTCATCAACGGGAGAAGTCCAATTTTTTCTATTATGCTTCTAAACTATTAGTAAAATACTACTAACTATAAAAGCACACTAGAATTAAGAAGCTAGCCAAAATTTAAAATAAGAAGTTAACATTACCACTAATATAATATTAATAATAATCCGAAGAGAGTCACCCACCCCATTCTTAGAAAGTGCAGTGTCTTGGATGCACAAATAAAGCAAAAATAATAAGGACGGATAAGAAACTCCCTCCTCAATAAACAATGTCATCTACCTTATCGAAGAAGGTTCTATCCGCCTCCTCCCAGTTATTAGCCTTATATCCGAGGTCCTCTCCAGTGGCGATAATCATCATCGGATACCTACTCCTCCTCCTCGTACATAGAATGCTCAGGAGTGTTGATGTCCTCATTAGAAGGTATACCCCGACCAACACCAATCCATTGTCACGACTCAAGTTTTCCCTCCGTGAACCGTCGTAACGGCACCTAGTCTTTACGACTATGTAAGCCTAACATTTTCGCAGAAAAGAAACAAAAACATGAAAAATAACAATTTAACAGGTAAATTGAATTAAAAAGTTTAGATGTCGCTCGTCATATATAATAAACACTCTCGAACTGAACATAAATTCTCCCAAAAATCGAAATATCATGAGTCACGAGCTACAGAAGTAAATAGTGCTTCTAAACTCCAGAAAACTATCAACGAAGAAAATACAAGAAAGTCTTTAACTTAAGGAAGAGTAGAGAGGGACTTCTAGGTCCTTTGACACATATCATACTTCTTTACGAAAGTGTATGCATCTTTGAACAATATAGGCCAATAGGGGCCCGACTACATCACCTTTACATCTGTCTTATCACCACCATGATGCCCACCATAAGCGATGCGTGGCAATAATATAAAATAGCTTATATCTTTTCGTCAGGTATACAATATGTCACCAATTGATCTGCACACTGCTTAAAAGAAAACGGCTCATCCCAAAAATAGAAGTGAATATCATGAATGAATCTTCTCTTACTATTACGACATAATCAGGCGGCGTCACCCCACTTACAATGAAATTCACATAGTATGCACACCATGGGAATTATCTGTGATAGATAAATCAGGCAGTTTGAGGTGCCACTTTTTCAGCGCCTAGTGTCGTGTATGGTGCCACTGTTGGCGCGCTAGAGGCTACCTCGCGGTGCTCCTGGCACTGGGTTGAGGAGGCCCCATGCCCAAGTGCTCCATCACGCTCTGTTTTCTTCGTTTTTTGTGTTAATTTGCTCAACTTCCTCCCAATTCTTTTTCAAGTATCCCTACACATAAAAACAATATAATTAAGCTCAAATGTCACACAACTTATTACTATTCCATCAAACTGCAAGGTAACTAATGTAATAAAATATAGATTTATCATCAAACATCAAAAATCTCAATATAATACCAACAACAGCAGACCTCTGTGGAGGGCAGTGTGTACGTAGATATTACTCCTACTATGAAAGAGTAGAGAGTTTGTTTCCGATAGACCCTCGACACAAGAAGATGGAACGAGACAGTGTAGCAGTAAGAATAAAAGAATCCAGAAAAATACCACCAGCAACGTAATAACCAGGAAATAGAGAGAACAGTAATAATATTACGTAGTAACAATGGCACAGTACTAAAGACGCAAAATAATATGGACACGACAAGAGTCACTAACATACTACAGCCTAACCTACAACCCTACTGAAGTACAAATGACAAAACTGGAGCCACTTGCAGCCTAAAACAAAATACTATCATACTAGCCTCCTATCTCATAACCTACGACCCTAATGCTCGACCTCCACAACTTTCTATCAAGGGCCATGTACTCGAAAATATGCATCCGCACCATGTCCTGCCTAATCACCTCTCCTCAATATTTCTTAGGCTTCCCTCTACCTCTTCTCATACTTGTCAAGGCCAGTCGTTTACACCTCCTTACCGGGGTATCCATGCTTCTCCTCCACAAGTGCCCGAACCATCTAAGCCTAGCTTCCCCCATCTTATCTTTCATGGGACCACACCCACCTTCACCCGAATATCTTCATTCCTGATCTTATCCAGCCTAGTCTGTCTGCACATCTATCTCACCGTCCTTATCTCTGCAACTTTCATCTTTTAGAAATGAAAATTCTTGATTGGCCAACACTTTACACCATATAACATGGGCGACCTAACCACCAGCCCATAGAACTTTCCTTTAAGTTCCGGAGGCCCATTTTTGTCACACCAGACACTAGCCTCCATTTCATCCACCCCATCCATATACGGTGCGTGACGTCCTCACCAATCTCCTCACCCCCTAGATAACTAACCCCAGGTACTTGAATCTCCCTTTCTTGGGGATGACTTGTGAGGCAAGCCTCACTTCCATGTCCGCTTCTCCCGACGTGCTGCTGAACTTGCACTCCATGTATTCTGTCTTAGTCTTTTTCAGCTTGAAACCTTTAGACTCAAGGGTCCGTCTCCAAACCTCCAATCTCTCGTTCACACCGCCTCAATCAGAACTATATCATCAGCGAATAACACACACTATGGCACCTCTCCTTGAATATGGTGTGTCAATGCGTCCATCACGAGCAAATAAGAACAAGCTGAGCGTTGTTCTTAATATACTACCATCAAACAAAAATCTTAAGAGATTATCCTTGAATTTTTCCATGTTAGTTCCGAGCAGCTTAATTAAATAAGCCTTGTTTAAAAAATTAAATAGAATTTTTTTACAATATTTGGTAAATTTCAAGAAAAAATAAACAAAACTATTAGGTATATCTCCCATTAAATGTTTGCAATTGGCCATAAGCTGTGAAATACAGTTTGAGAAAAAAAGAAAGTAAATGCTATTAGAATTTGATGAGTGACTGTTATACAATTCAAAGACTAACCAACTTGGGAGGTCACAAGTTAGCAATTGTTTCTTTTTAGTGACTGTCCTTAGAAACGTTTTTGCCATTTTTGAAGAAATCTGATGCCATGAAAGCCCCTTTTGGAGAAATTTATAGCTGGAAAGTTTAACGGATTAAAAATCATAATATTCAAAAATCCAAGGAAGTTTTCCATATTTTTGGCGGATTTATGTGTATTTCACCAAACTATATCAGTTGAACCACTGAAATCCCGCTTTTTAATTCGATGCTTTGGATCGAGCGGGGGAAAAAGGATTACTAATGAAAGAGATGCAAATAATTTAATCATACCGACACTGGAAAAGTAGACAACTATAAACCACATGAAGTTGTACGACCTTTCCAGTGCAAACATGGACAAAAGTGATTTTATATACTGCCTGTTAATTGATACAAACATTTAAATTAATAAAAAATAATAATCCATTAAAAGGTATGTGATAAGATGCACGAATTCTTAAAATAAAAAATACAAGGTTAAACTTAATTGTTGAACAAAAATGATTAGCTAAATTTATTCAGATAGATACGATGTGTACATAAGCACAAACCAACATAAACTTATGTAGTACTTTGACTCGTCCAATGTACATAACGCGTCAAAAATATTTTAAAAAAGTGCTTTATAGGAGATACAAATACAAAGTTTTGAAGATAATTTTGCTTCATATATGTAGGACGTGAATATACAATG
Source organism: Nicotiana sylvestris (assembly GCF_000393655.2). Classification (NCBI taxonomy): domain Eukaryota; kingdom Viridiplantae; phylum Streptophyta; class Magnoliopsida; order Solanales; family Solanaceae; genus Nicotiana; species Nicotiana sylvestris. The sequence continues at coordinate 87,176,546 of NC_091067.1, forward strand.
CGTCGAACACCTAATCTAACTTTTAAGTATACTATAGGAAAAAATTTATTTCTCCTGAAGTTTAATTTCAGAAGAAAAACGCTATTTTAAAGAGGATTCAGAATGTTAAAAAATATAGCTACATGAAATGCCTAAAGTTTGTCTATAATTAAAATATGCACCTTTAACAATTATTTGGAGGCCAGAAAATAAAAAAGGTTAATAAAGAGAAGAAAAGAAACCTAATAAGAAGAAAAGGAGACTGATAAGTGGGGATCTTGACTATTTATTAGTGCCTTTTAGCTTTCGTTTTAGTGTAACGACACGGCCGGTTGTTTTGAGAATTAACTCCCCGATCCTCTATTAACTGCTTCCCCCGTATCTATTTCTGCTATTGTGGCTTGCCGGGATGACTCATTTTGAGTTTCGGAGTATTTTGGGACATTTAGTCCCTAAATGAGAGTTTAAGTTTTAGAATTTGGACCGTAGTTAGAACAGTGTGAAGACGGCTCCGGAATGGAATTCCGTCGATTCGTTAGCTCCGTTGGGTGATTTTGGGCTTGGGGGCGTGTCCGGATGATGTTTTGGAGGTACGTAGCTCATTTAGGCTTGAAATGGCGAAAGTTGAATTTTTGAAATTTCGGGCCGGTAGTGAAATTTTTGATATTGGGGTCGGAAGGGGTCGGAATCCGATTCCGAAAGTTGGAGTAGGTCCATGTTGAGTATCACTTGTGTGCAAAATTTGGGGTCAATCGGACATAGTTTGATAGGTTTCGGCATCGATGTAGAAATTTGAAGTTTCAAGTTCTATAAGTTTGAATTGGAGGATGATTCGTGATTTTTGCGCTGTTTGATGTGATTTGAGGGCTCGACTAAGTTCGTATGGTGTTTTAGGGTTGGTTGGTAAGTTTGGTTGAGGTCCCAGGAGTCAGGAGTGTTTCGAGTGCTTAACGGATTGGTTTGAGACTTATGTAAATTGCTGAAGTTGCTGCACCTAGTGTTTTCGCAACTGTACATTTTGGACCGCAGGTGCGGAGCCGCAGAAGCGGTTAAGGAACCACAGAAGCGGAATTTGCCCTGGACCAGCTGGGTTCGTAGATGCGGTAAGGAATTCGCAGAAGCGGTTGGGGACCGCAAGAGCGGGCTCGTAGATACGATCCCAGCCCAGTTAAGTGAATTGCGCACCTGCGATGGAATTCCTGCAGGTGCGGCGCCGTAGGTGCGAAGAAGGGTCCGCAGGTGCGGTTTGTCTGGCAGAAAAAGAGAGAATTCGAGGGTTTGGTGTGCATTCCATAAAATTCGATTTTGAGCTCGGAGGAAGGCGATTTTTCGAGAGTTTTTTTAGAGGAAATTATTGGGTAATGATTCCTAATCTTATTTTGATCATATTTCATTAATCCGTAGTTGTTTTCTTCATTTAATTAATGAATTTGAGTGAGGAAGTTGAGAAATTGGGGAAAAAGTTTCCCAACTAAAAATCTGAGATTTGAGTGGGATTTTGGCATCGGATTTGAATAATTTTGGTACGAGTGAACTCGTGAGTGAATGAATGAACATAATTTGTGACTTTTACCCGATTTCGAGACGTGGGCCCTGGTATGATTTTTGGTGTTTTTTTTATTTTCTTTCCTTATCTTTGATTTCAATAGCTAAATTAGTTATTTGCAGTTATATTTACGTTACGTAATTGATTTGGCTAGATTGGAGCCATCCGGAGCTGGATATTCATGGAAAGAGCATTATTTCGGATTGATTTGAGCTTGGTTCGAGGTAAGTGACTTTCCTAACCTTGTGTGAGGGAACTCCCCTTAGGATTTAGTGTTGTTTGATATATGAGTGCCGTGTACATGAGGTGACAAGTGCATGCACGAGCTATTTGTTGAAAGCTCCCTTTTCATTAAGCAAATATCCATTTTTCCTTTAAATTGAGCAACACTAGTATATGTAACTATCCTGTTTAGATTAGGAAAGCATGCCTACACGCCTTAACTATCTTAACTGCCTATCTGAACTCTGTGCAACATGTTTTAGTGAAATTTTCTGTTCTTCCTTGACTCGGACTTAGTCTAAATTGTGTTATCTTGCTGTAACTGTTATCTTTGTTTGGTTGAGCTGTATATTTACTTTGGGACTATGAGAAAGTATCTCGGTAGATCCCCCTGCACATTTACGTTTGGGTATACGGAACGGTAATCCGAGAGATCCCGTGCACATTTACATTTGAATCTACGAGACGGTATCCCGGGAGATAACCTGTTGCTATCTCTGTGTACTGAGTTGTTATTTTTCTATGATTTCATTCTCGTTAAATATTAGTACTTATATTTACTGTGATTTTCCGGAATATTAGGCTTACCTAGTCATAGAGACTAGGTGCCTTCACGACGGTTCACGAAGGGAGAACTAGGGTCGTGACAAGTTGGTATCAGAGCTCTTGGTTCATAGGGGTCGTGAGTCACAAGCTGGTTTAGTAGAGTCTCTCGGATTAGTACGGAGACGTTTGTACTTATCTTCGGGAGGCTATGGAACTCTTAGGAAAATTCCACTTCATTTGATTCCTTGTCATGCACGATTATGGATTTCTAAATTCTAAACTTCTGTCTTCTATTCTCTCATAGATGGTGAGGACATGTGCTACCCGAGATGATCAGGCACCCACGCCCCCTGCTGGAGTCGCCCGAGGCCGGGGCCAGGGTAGAGGCTGAGGATGTGCACGTGATGCAGCTAGAGAACCTGCACGAGCTGTTGCAGAGGAACCACCAGTGGCTCCAGTAGGAGCACAGGCACCTGATATGCCTACTACTACTACTCCATCTTTTCAGGAGACCCTTGCACAGTTCATGAGCATGTACAACACTCTAGCTCAGGCAGGGTTGATTTCCCTTGCTGCAACCACATCTTAGGCCAGGGGAAGAGCATAGACTCTCGCCGCCCGCACCCTAGAGCAGTGGGTTCAGGTCGATCAGATCCCGGAGGTTATACGGTACCACATGTATCCCCAGCTCAGCTTGAGGGTAGGGCAACGATTTTAGAGGAGGATCAATGGAGACTTGAGAGGTACATGAAGTACGACCCTCCTACATTCAGTGGTCTAGCATCAGAGGATGCTCAGGGATTTCTGGAGGAGCGCCACCATATCCTCCGCACTATGGGCATAGTAGAGTCGAGTGTGGTTTTTTTCACTACCTTCCAGCTTCGAGGGGTAGCCTATCCGTAGTGGCGTACTTTTGAGTTGGACAATCCAACTGAGGTAGTTTCCTTCACATGGACTCAGTTATCCGGTATGTTTTTGAGGGAGTATGTCCCTCAAAGCCTTAGGGACGCATGGCATGCAGAGTTTGAGTAGTTGCGCTAGGGTACTATGACGGTCTAAGAGTATGCCATCCGTTTTAGTAACTTGGCAAGGCATGCACCGGTCTTGGTTTCTACAGTTCGAGAGAGGGTTCGCCGGTTTATTGAGGGGCTCATTCCCAGCATCAGGTCTAGTATGGCCCAGGAGTTAGAGATTGATATCGCGTATCAGCAGATGGTGAGTATTGCTAGGAGAGTAGAGGGTGCTTGCTCAAGATAGGGAGGAGAGAGAGGCCAGGAGGTCTTGAGAGTCGAGCCATTATTTTGGTACCCGTTCCCCAGCTGTAGTTCGTCATGGTAGGGGTTATGTGAGTCTCCCCATTCATTCAGCTCTTCTAGCTGCCAGTGATATTTCAGCTCCTCCTAGACTTAAGGAGCCTTATTATGCACCTCCAGTATCTAGGGTGCCTCCTGCACGGGTGCTTTCAGTGGTCAGTCCAACCGACCTGGCCCGAGCCAATCACAGCCACCACGCCCTCCTAGAGTTTATTTTGAGTGTGGAGACACTCACCATATGGTGAGGGATTGTCCCAGGCTTAGGAGAGGTGCACCTCTATAGACTTCTCAGCCACAACATGCTCCACAGGGTTCCCAGGGTATGATTACAGCACCAGCTGCCACTCCACCTGCTCAGCCAGCTAGAGGTAGAGGTCGGGGAGGTAGAGGTCACCCTAGAGGGGGAGACCATGCCATATACTATGCCCTTCCTGCTCGTATAGAGGTTGTTACTTCCGATTCTATCATTACAGGTATTGTCCCGGTCTGTCATAGGGATGCATCGGTTCTATTCGATCCAGGCTCCACTTATTCTTATGTGTCATCTTATTTTGCCCCGCATTTGGGCGTATCTCGGGTTTCTTTAAGTTCCCCTGTTTATGTGTCTATCTTGTGGGAGATTTTCTTGTTGTAGACCACGTGTATCGGTCGTGTCTGATCATTCTTAGTGTTTTTAAGACCAGAGTCGATTTATTATTTCTCAGAATGGTATATTTTGATCTTATCTTGGGCATGGGCTGGTTGTCGCCCAATTATGCTATTCTTGATTATCACGCTAAGACTGTGATGATGGTTATGCTAGGATTACTGTGATAAGAGTGGAGGGGTACTTTATATTACACTCCCAACATAGTTATTTCACTTCTTAAAGCTCAAGGAATAGTTGAGAAGGGGTGTGACGCGTATCTAGCCTTGTGAGAGATGTCAATATTGATACCCCCATAGTTGATTTAGTTCCAGTAGTGAGAGAATTCCCCAATGTGTTTCCAGCTGATCTTCCGGGCATGACGCCCGATAGAGACATTGATTTTGGCATTGATTTGTTGCGGGCACTCAGCCCATCTCTATTTCCTCCTTATCGTGTGGCCCCTCCTAAGTTGAAAGAGTTGAAGGAACAATTACAGGAATTGCTTGGTAAGGGCTTTATTCGGCCTAGTGTGTCACCTTGGTATGAAGAAAAAGGATGGTTCTATGCATATATGCATTGATTATCGCTAGTTAAACAAAGTTACAGTGCAGAACCGGTATCGTTTGCCTCATATCGATGACCTGTTTGATCAGTTACAGGGTGCCTGAGTGTTTTCCAATATTGATTTGTGTTCAGGTTATCATTAGTTGAAGATTTGGGAGCCAGATATCCCGAAGACTGCTTTCAGGACTCGGTATGGTCACTACGAGTTCCTTGTTATGTCATTTGGGCTGTCAACATCCCAGCAGCATTTATGCATTCGATGCATAATGTATTTCGGCCATATCTTGGCTCGTTCATCATTGTTTTTATTGATGACATTCTGGTGTACTCCCGGAGTCGGGATGATCATGAGCAACACCTGAGGACACTGCTTCAGACCTTGAGAGAAAAGAAATTATATGTGAAGTTCTCAACATATGAGTTCTAGTTGGAATCCATGGAATTTTTGGGTCACGTTGTGTCGAGTGAAGGAATCAAGGTGGATCCGAAGATGGTGGAAGCAGTGCAGAGTTGGCCAAGGTCATCCTCAGCTATAAAGATTCGGAGTTTTTTGGTTTGGCGGGTTATTACCATCGATTTATTGAGAGATTCTCATCTATTGCAGCACATATGACCAAGCTGACTTAGAAGGGTGATCCGTTTAGACGGAGGAGTGTGAGGAGAGCTTTCAAAAGCTTAAGACAATTTTAACTATAGCCTCAGTATTGATATTGCCTACAGGTTCGGGGTTTTATACAGTCTATTGTGATACGTCGTGAGTAGGCCTTGGTGCGGTGTTGATGTAGGACCGTAGGGTAATTGCTTACGCGTCCAGGTAGTTGAAGGTGCATGAAAAGAACTATCATGTCCACGACCTTGAGTTAGCTGCTATTGTTCATGCCTTCAAGATTTGGAGGCACTATTTGTATACTGTCCCTTGTGAGATCTACACTGATCACCGGAGTTTACAACATCTATTCAAGAAGAAGGATCTTAATTCGCGTCAGAGAAGGTGGTTGGAACTTCTTAAGGATTATGATATCACGATTTTGTACCACCCGGGGAAGTCCAATATGGTGGCCGATGCTTTGAGTCGTCGAGCAGAGAGTTTGGGGGGTTTAACTTATCTACTAGTAGCAGAGAGGCCCATGGCATTGGATGTTCAGGACTTAGCCAGCCAGTTTGTGATATTGGATATTTCTGAGCCTAGTCGAGTATTGGCTTGTGTGGTTTCTCGGTCTTCTCTTTATAATTGTATCAAGGAGAGTCAGTATGATGACCCGCATCTGCTTGTCCTTAAGGACATGGTCCAGCACGGTGATGCTTAGGAGGTCACTATTGGGGATGATAGTGCTTTGATGATGCAGGGAAGGTTATGCGTGCCTAATGTAGACGGTTTGCGTGAGTTGATTCTTTAGGAGGCTCATAGCTCGTGGTACTCTATTCATCCCGGCGCCACGAAGATGTATTAGGACTTGAGACAGAATTATTGGTGGCGTAGAATGAAGAAGGACATAGTGGAATATGTTGCTCGGTGTCTAAATTGCCAGCAGGTGAAGTATGAGCATCACCAATGTGGTGGATTGCTTCATAAGTTAGAGATTCCGGAGCCGAAATGGGAGCGGATCACTATGGATTTCGTTATTGGACTCACTGGAAGTTTGATACGTTTTGGGTGAATGTAGATAGGCTGACGAAGTTAGCTCATTTCCTTCCTTTGATGACTACCTATTCTTTCGAGCACCTGGCTCGAGTTTATATCCGTGAGATTGTTAGACTTCATGGCGTACCAGTATCTATCATCTCTGACTGGGGCACGTAGTTTACATCACGGTTCTAGAGAGCCGTACAACATGAATTGGGTACTCGAGTGGAGTTGAGCATGGCATTTCACCTTTAGACGGACGGACAATCCGAGCGCACTATTAAAATTCTTGAGGATATGCTTCGTGCGTATGTGATGGAGTTTGGAGGTTCTTGGATCAGTTGTTGCCACTTGCGGAGTTTGCCTACAAAAATAAATTATCGGTCTAGCATTTAGATGGCACCGTATGAGGCTCTGTATGGTAGGTAGTGTCGGTCCCCAGTCGGGTTGGTTCGAGCCAGGCGAGGCTAGATTATTGGGCACAAACCTAGTTAAGGACGCTTTGGAGAAGGTTAAGGTGATTCAGGATAAACGTCACACAGCCCAATCCAGACAAAAGAGTTATACGGACCAGAAGGTTCGCGATGTTTCATTATGGTTGGAGAGCGGGTCTTGCTTCGGGTTTCGCCTATGAAGGGCATTATGAGATTCGGAAATAGGGGCAAGTTGAGCCCAAGGTTTATTGGTCCTTTTGAGGTGTTGCGGCGTGTTGGGGAGGTTGCTTATGAGCTTGCCTTACCTCCCATCTTGGAAGGGATTCATCCGGTATTTCATGTTTCGATGCTTCGAATTTATCACGGTGATCCGTCTCACGTGTTGGATTTCAGCTCAGTCCAATTGGACAAGGATTTATCTTATGTTGAAGAGCCAGTGGCTATATTGGACAGGCAAGTTCGGAAGCTGAGGTCAAAGAACATTGCATCAGTAAAAGCTCAGTGGCGAGGTCAATCGGTCGAGGAGGCGACTTCGGAGACCGAGTAGGATATGCGCAGCCGTTATCCTCATCTTTTCATCTCTTCAGGTATGTCTCTATACTCGTTTGAGGACGAACAAATGTTTTAAGAAGGGGGAGGATGTAACGACCCGTCCGGTCATTTTGAGAATTAATGCCCCGATCCCCTATTAACTGCTTCTCCCGTATGTATTTCGGCTATTGTGGCTTGCCGGGATGATTTACTTTGAATTCGGAGTATTTTGGGACACTTAGTCCCTAAATGAGAGCTTATGTTTTAAGAATTTAGACCATAGTTGGAATATTGTGAAGACTCCGGAATGGAATTCCATCGATTCCGTTAGCTCTGTTGGGTTATTTTGGGCTTAGGGGCATGTCCGGATGGTGTTTTGGAGGTCCGTAGCTCATTTAGGCTTGAAATGGCAAAAGTTGAATTATTGGGGTTTCGGGCTGGTAGTGAAAGTTTTGATATTGGGGTTGGAATCCGATTCCGAAAGTTGGAGAAGGTCTGTAGTGATGAATATGACTTGTGTGCAAAATTTGGGGTCAATCGGATGTGGTTTGATAGGTTTCGGCATCGATGTAGAAATTTGAAGTTTCAAGTTTTTTAAGTTTGATTTGGAGGGTGATTTGTGATTTTTCCGTTGTTTGATGTGTGTCACACCTCCTTTTTACTACACCCCGTAGAGGGTATAAATATAAGGGGATTTTTCCAATTAAAGGACAATCGAAACAGGATTGTTTATTTATTAAAAATCAGAGTCGCCACTTGGGATAATTTATGGTGTCCCAAGTCACCGGTTAAAATCTTGAATCGAGGAAGGTTGACTCTGTTTAACAGTCTGCGAACCAAAAATCCGGGTAAGGAATTCTGTTAACCCGAGAGAAGGTGTTAGGCATTCCCAAGTTCCGTGGTTCTAGCACGATCGCTATGATCATACTTGGCTTATTGAAATTATTTAATTACTGACTTTAGACCCTATGTGCATTTATCCTTTACCGCTTTTAAATCACTTGATTATTCGTAGTTAAATGATCGAGTTACGCGTACGTATACTCTTTCCCTTTGGCGCGTCAAAAATCATGTCACGCGAACGTGTCCACAATTAATAACACTTTATTATTATATATGAAAAGATTTGGCCAAAGTTGCGCGTATCTAAAGCAAACTCTAAACACTTGTCATTTTGTATGATTAAATGGTATACGACGCACCTCAGACTATATGAGCTAATTTAATTAATACCCTACGAAACCCCGTTTTACTATTAAGAAGGTTTGCTCGAAGTTGCGCGAACGCATACTCCGAATTAGTTTTTAGAATTGTAATCATGTCACGCGAACGTGTCCACAATCACAATGATAATATCAAATATTAAATAATAGATGGAGTAAAAGAAAATGCATTAAAATATAAGAAAAGCCGATTAAGACTTATGCAATTCTACGATGCACTACCTTGATAAGAACTTATAAAATCCACCTAAACCAAGTCAAATACTCCTGAGACTATCCAAAAGAAAATTCCGATGCACAGAATGATAAATTCTCTTCAACATTGTAAATGAGCACATGTACTCGTGAAATGGATAATGCTAAATGCCCATGACACAACTAATTCGAAACATATAACAATATTAATTTTCCAATAAAGTGGTAATTTAATAATCCAAAAGAAAGAAGCTTAGCACAGACGTGTAGTTCGAATCACACTTCAACAAAATTTACACCCCTGCTCCGTACAACTCAAGCCATCGTATGTGAATCACAATTCCAGATGCATACCCTTTACATAAAACTAAAGTGATAGGTGAGAACAACTACTTCATGAAGGGATTAATTAAGCCTGTTTAGCTTTCCGTGAAAACGAGTCCCAGCTAATATCTCTTCCATTAACAGTGATTTCAAACAAAATTTTTATCAAATATGAGTGTCTCATAAATTGCTTGAATTAGCTCACATGTAACTATTGACTCAACAGAGATCACCATGGACCTAACCAAAACATCAAAAATGATTATTTTATTTTTTATGAACTATTCAAAAAGAAAAAAAGAAATCATAAACTAAGGAGGAGAGTAGCGAGATGGAACTGGAAATGTTTCACAATTAATTTGTTGAAAGTGATTACAAGATAATCCAGCAACAGACTCGAACACAAGACCGAAATGGCAATAGGAGAACTCTGTCGTGAACCTCGAACTTGGATGACAACTCCAACTGATTTTACACTTCAGATGCTTGGGACGTTTTGAAGCTCACAAACAACAGGAACGCAACTAGAACCTCGGCAGACGACGGGCTGGTCGAGCTGCATCGGAGAAAACTCAAATCGCGCAGACGAACCCGAACTCTACATCGACCCAGAGAAACCGAAACTGAAAGAGCTGACTGGAATTGAAACTTGGTGTCTTTTGGGGTCTACAGCTGAGCTGATTTTAAAGCTGGTTTCATGAGTTTTTACATGGTATTTTGGAGGTGCTCTAATGGAGGTTTAGAGGGGGTGGTCGGCTGGTTTGTGTCCGTTTTTTGGTGCTTGTATGTGTGTGTGTTTCTTGCTGGGATGAGGGTACTCGTCTGTGTTTTCTGGCGAGTCGCCGCTAGCGGGGATGGGGAGTGGAGGGTTGTTTTGGTGTGGGGTTTTGCTGGTCGAAGAAGAAGAGAACGTTAGGGGGGGGGTCGTGTTCTCTCCGAATGTTTGAAGTGGTGTGGGTCTGGTTTGGTGGTTTGGGTTGGGGGGAAGATGATGATCTTCAAGGGTGGGGGTCGTTCTGGTTCGCTGGGAAAATGAAGAAAGATGGGGAGGGATTGAAGCAGATGACGTGCGGGGGGGGGGGGGAGGGGGGGATCTCGTTTTTGCGCAACTGCTCGTTCTTTTCTTTTCAACGTTATTTCCTCCCTTTTAAGCTATGATGATCAGCCCTTTAAAGGGCACTAATTAGTGTTATTTCCACAACCAAATTATCCTTTCCATTCTTTAATTGTCCATTAACTTAGTGCTTTTATCTAAATAGCTAGTGCACCACTATTATTTGTTAGCAGCCCATATTCAATCATTAATGTTCAATTCCCAAATTACCCTAAAAATACTAACTAACTCTAAGTAGTAATTATCACAAATAATTAAATACCAAATTAAAAGAAAATCACAAAATTTTGACATTAAACACTAAAATGCAAAAATACGTTATTTTTTGTGATTTTTCATTTTGTAAAACAACAATTTACTAAATTAACCCGAAAAATATAAAAAATCAAATCCTAAGTGCAGATGATATATTTTTGTATTTTTTTAATGCATTAATAAAATTAAACATGCACATAAAAACATGCAAACAATCAGGAAAATCGCACAGTAATTCCTAGAATAACACATAATTAAAGAAAAGACCTAATTTTGGGAATTATTTTGGAGTAATTCGTGTAAGGCAAAAATCACGTGCTCACAACTGCCCCTCTTTGTCCGGAAACACGAAGAGTTTTCGTGCAAAGATAAAGTGAGCGGATACGAGCGATTTTTGCCTGTTTGAACACTCTGTGGGAAGCATTTTTTTGAAAGATTTGACCGAACCTCTGCTTCAAAGGTTTCTTATATATCCTTGGCTATAAAGGAATCAGGTCAATGTAGTTCGGGAAGTTTGGTAGCTGGGACTACCATGAAGCTGCGGTTTTGCTGTTACTGCTGCTGATACTGCCTACTGACCTCCTTATTCCCCCGTGACAAAAATGAAGAAGCTAGACTAAGTTATAATCTATGCTTTACAAAGATGTATTTTCAAACTTGATCTTGTGACTGATGTTGCCTCGCTGACTTGTATTTTCCTCAGAAGTTCCTTTGTGGCTGACTTGAATGGCATTCTTTTAAATGCTTTCCCTTCTTCTCCAGGCGGACACCTGATTGCTGACCCTTTAAATGTCTTCCTTTGACTATTGTTTCCTTCTCCAGGCGGGCTCCTGATTATTTGAAATTTGAATTGTATTCCCTTGTTCTCCAGGTAGGCTCCTGATTGTTGAGACTCGAAATGTATTCCCTTATTCTCCAGGTGGGCTCCTGATTGCTGAAACTTGAATTGTATTCCCTTGTTCTCCAGGTGGAATCCTAATTGCTTAAACTTGAATTGTATTCCCTTGTTCTCCAGGTGGGCTCCTGATTTCAACAAAATAGACAAAAGCAAAGAAAAAGTTCTGCCCCAGTTTAGTAGATGGGCATATATAATCATGTTACCAAATATCAGCAAGAACTTGAAAGTGGAAACTTGAATTGTACTCCCTTGTTCTCTAGGTGGGCGCCTGATTGCTGAAACTTGAATTGTTGTTCCTTGTTCTCCAGGTGGACTCCTGATTGCTGATACTTTAACTGTTGTTCCTTGTTCTCCAGGTGGACGCCTGATTGCTGATACTTTAACTGTTGTTCCTTGTTCTCTAGGTGGACGCCTGATTGCTGATACTTTAACTGTTGTTCCTTGTTCTCCAGGTGGACGCCTGATTGCTGATACTTCAACTGTTGTTCTTTGTTCTCCAGGTGGACGCCTGACTTCAAAAAAAATAGACAAAATAAAAGAAAATTTTCTGCCCCAGTTTGGTAGCTGGGCGCATCTGTGAGTGTTAAACTGAATCATATTACCAAATATTAATAAGAATTTGAAAGCTAGGTCCCATTATCTAGGGGGTCCTGACAACTCCTAACTAAACGACAATTTTAAATCTAAGCTATATCTTTTAAAGGTATGACTTCTACTAAATCTTGTTATCTAAGCCATTTTTAAACTATGTTCCATTATCCAGGAGGGTCCTGAAAACTCTTATGCGAACTTTGAAACCAACTTATATTCCTGTTGGTGCATATTTGTCCTATATTTACTACTTATGATTGTTTTAGGGTTTAACCTAGGTCCCATTTTCCAGGAGGGTCCTGAAAACTTCAAATTAAGTCTTGTCTTAAAAAAGAAAAATGAAAAATTCAAAGCAACTTATATTTTCACGAAGTAGAGCTTATGCTAGATCTTGTACTAATGAATGTTTTGAATTAAAGCTAAGTCCCATTTTTTAGGAGGGCCCTGAGAATTTATATGATCAAACCTGCATGGTACTTGCTTTCCTTACAGGGTGCTTCCTGAACTAAATGCCATCTTTGCCCCTATTTCAAATCAAAGAAAATCTTGTCAGTTTAAAAAGTAGTGGTTAGTTGTGGCATTCTTGCTGGGGATGGTTTTCTCTTTGCCATGCTTTGCTTCAACAGACTGCCTTGAACTGGTCGAAAGGACTGTTTTGACTCATGACTGATCCTTAACTGCAGGATCCCCAACTGTTGTTTTTCACTTTTGACCCTTTTATCCGTAACCATACATCTCTCATGACATTACTGAACCATTCCACTGATTTAACCTTTGCTTACACCCTAGGTCCCACTTTTTATCATACTATCTCCAGCATGTCCTAGCCGTATTTTGCTTTGTGCAATTTTGAATCTGGTAGTACACTTTGACATTCATTCTTATTTGTTGGAACAAGGCTAACCTTGGAAGAGCTTTAGAGGAGTAAAAATTAACAGCAATGAAATGCGACGATTTTGAGAATTAAGAATAAAGAAGAAAATCCAAATTTGGATGACTGTTGGAGATAGGAAAAAAGAACTTATCTGAGTGGAGTCACTGACACCAATGATCATGGTATGCATTTTGGATTAATCAGCCCAGTCTATTTAACCAATCTCCTTTCCAATTATTTTACTTTGTTCTTCAAGATTTCCACAACCCAATTATACTTTCCGCCAACTTATGGACCTTGTTCGACTTGTAGTGCCTTGAAGGGTTTTCACCGACAAACCTATCTTATTCGTTTGTTCCTCAATTACTTGTTGCCTTATGGTACCCGCGAAGGTTTTCCCCAATAAGACTCTTATTTTTACTTTCTCTCGGCTTTCATCGCCTCATGGTGCCCGTGAAGGTTTTCACCGGTAAGACTCTCTCATTTTTACTTTTCTTGCTTGGACCAGAGTGTTATCTTGATATGGATCACCTCTATTTGCTCAACTTGGCATCTCTCGAAGACTGATCGGAAGGTCTTTCTTTGGACCGTAATGTGGGCTTTTGGATGGGGTTAGAAAGAAAGGGTATCAAAGGGTCAAAACAATTTGACATGGGTTTAAAATTACAACTCTTGGAATCACATTTCTTATAACAAACACAATTTCTGCCCCAGTTTTTTGCTTGGGGATCTTTTGATATTTTATTTTAATATGACCGAGCCGTGAGGATGCCTACGTATCCTTAATAGGAATCAAGTCAAACGTAGTTCACACCTGAATTTCCTTGTTGTTATACTTTCTCTTTTCACTTCTTTTCTTTTCTCTTTTTCTTTCTTTTCCTTTTCTTTTTGTTATTGATTCCAGGGGGTATGAAAGAAACAAATACGGCTCAAAAAGGGGAACAAAGGGTAAAGTGTTTAGATAGCAGAACAAATTGCCTTCGTCATTCCAATTTTTGAAACAATGCCAAGTACAAACAATCAACAATTATAACACAGAAATCATACATAATATCTCTTGACCGCGTCGGAATTGATGGCCATGTCTATGCATTTTCCTTCGATATCTGTTAAACATAGAGCGTCATTGGATAATACTCTGGTAACAATGAATGGCCCTTTCCAATTCGGGGCGAACTTGCCTTTTGCTTCAACCTGATGTGGAAGAATACATTTCAGAACTTGCTGACCCACTTCAAACTTTTGGGGACGCACCCTTTTGTTGTATGCTCTTGCCATTCTTTTTTGATATAACTGGCCATGACATACTGCTACCAATCGTTTTTCATCAATCAAGTTCAACTGCTCCAAACAGGTTTTGACCCACTCATCATCATCAATCTTAGCCTCAGCGACAATCCGAAGGGAAGGGATTTCAACTTCTGCAGGTATTACTGCTTCAGTGCCATATACCAACAAATAAGGAGTTGCGCCTACCGAAGTACGAACAGTAGTGCGATATTCCAACAATGCAAATGGTAATTTTTCGTGCCATTGGCTCGAACCTTCTACCATTTTTTGAAGTATCTTCTTTATATTTTTGTTGGCTGCCTCGACTACTCCATTCGCCTTGGGACAATATGGGGTATAATTGCGATGTGTAATCTTAAACTGTTGACATACTTCTTGCATCAAGTTACTATTAAGATAGCACCATTATCTGTGATGATCACCTTTGGGATTCCGAATCGACAGATGATATTTGAGTGAACAAAATCGACCACTGCTTTCTTGGTTACTGATTTGAAAGTTTTGGCCTCAACCCATTTGGTGAAATAATCAATGGCTACTAGAATGAACCTGTGCCCGTTGGATGCTTCTGGCTCAATTGGTCCAATGACATCCATGCCCAAGTAACGAAGGGCCATGGTGCCGACATCGTGTGCAATTCCGATGGTGGAGAATGAATCAAATCTCCGTGTATCTGGCACTGATGACATTTGCGCACAAAGTTGATACAATCTCGCTCCATGGTAAGCCAATAATAACCTGCTCGGAGAAATTTCTTTGCCAACACATATCCGCTCATATGTGGTCCGCAGACTCCTGAATGTACTTCAGACATGACAGCCATAGCTTGTCTATCATCTATGCATCTTAATAATCCCAGCTTTGGTGTTCTCTTATACAAAACTCCTCCACTTAAGAAGAATCCATTTGCCAACCGTCGAATTGTTCTCTTTTGATCCCCCGTGGCTTGCACTGGATATATCCCCATTCTGATGTACTCCTTGATATCGTGGAACCATGGTTCGCCATTAAGTTCTTCTTCAATCATGTTACAGTAAGCATGCTGATCTCGGACTTGAATATGCAGAGGATAGATATAAGCTTTGTCCGGATGGTGCAACATTGATGCCAGGGTAGCCAAAACATCGGCGACCTCATTATGGACCCTTGGAATATGCCTGAACTCCACTGATCGAAACCGTTGACAAAAATCATGTAAACATTGTCGGTACGGTCGCATTTCCCATTCTCCCTGAATTTGATGTACCAGAAGATCCGAGTCTCCCAAGACCAAGATTTCCTGGATATCCATGTCTGCAGCTAGTCTTAGACCCAAAATACAGGCTTCATACTCAGCCATATTGTTGGTGCAATAAAACTGAAGATGTGCCGTAACAGGATAGTGATGCCCTGTTTCAGAAATAAGCACAGCTCCTACCCCAACTCCCTTCATGTTGGCAGTCCCATCAAAGAAAAGTTTCCAGCCTGGTTTTTCAATTTGCTCCAGTTCATCGATATACATCACTTCTTCATCGGGAAAATAAGTTCTTAATGGTTCGTAAATTTCATCGACCGGATTTTCGGCCAAATGATCGCCCAATGCTTGGGCTTTCATCGTAGTCCAAGTCACATAGATGATGTCGAACTCTGTGAGCAAGATTTGCCACTTCGCAAGTCTTCATGTCGGCATAGGCTTTTGAAAGATATACTTCAACGGATCCAAGCGCGAAATGAGGTAAGTAGTGTAGGATGACAAATAATGTTTCAATTTCTGAGCCACCCAAGTTAGGGCACAACATATCATTTCCAGATGAGTGTACTTAACCTCATAAGCCGTGAACTTCTTGCTAAGATAATAGATGGCCTTTTCCTTTCTGCCGGTGATGTCATGCTGCCCCAGTACACAACCAAATGAATTTTCCAAGTCTGTCAAGTAAAGAATCAAAGGTCTTCCTGGTTCTGGCGGAACCAGCACGGGTGGGTTTGACAAGTATCCTTTTATCTTATCAAATGCTTCTTGACACTCATCAGTCCACTTGACAGCAACATCCTTCTTCAGTAATTTGAAAATAGGCTCACAAGTTGTCGTGAGCTGAGCAATAAACCTGCTAATGTAGTTCAACCTCCCTAACAGACTCATCACTTCAGTCTTGTTCCTCGGAGGTGGCAATTCTTGGATGGCTTTGATCTTTGATGGGTCCAACTCGATGCCTCGCTGGCTGACTATGAATCCCAACAGCTTTCCGGATGGAACACCAAATGCACACTTGGCAGGGTTAAGCTTGAGGTTGTACCTGCGAAGTCTTTAGAAGAATTTCCTCAAATCCCCAACGTGGTTGGCCTGATGCTTTGATTTTATGATCACATCATCCACGTATACCTCAATCTCCTTATGTATCATGTCATGAAACACTGTAGTCATTGCTCTCATGTAAGTTGCCCCGGCATTCTTCAAACCAAATGGCATCACCTGGTAGCAATAAGTTCTCCACGGCGTGATGAATGCCGTCTTTTCTGCATTTTCTTCATCCATTAGAATCTGATGATACTCGGCATAGCAATCCACAAAAGATCCTATCTCATGCTTGGAACAATTATCGATCAAAATATGGATATTTGGTAGTGGGAAGTTGTCTTTTGGACTAGCTTTGTTGAGATTGCGGTAACCGACGCATACTCTGATCTTGCCGTCCTTCTTTGGCACATGTACGACATTAGCCAACCAAACAGGATATCGAGTAACCGAATGACCTTTGCATCCAGATGCTTGGTGATTTCTTCTTTAATTTTCACACTCACATCAGTTTTGAATTTCCTCAACTTTTGGTTGACGGGAGGAAACACTGGATCGGTGGGCAATTTGTGGACCACTAAATCAGTGCTCAAGCCCGGCATGTCGTCATATGACCATGCAAAAATATCTTTGAATTCGATGAGTGCTTTGATTAACTCTTCCCGGATCTTTGGCTCGAGATGAACACTTATTTTAGTCTCTCGGATATTATCTGTGTCTCCTAAATTGACGGCTTCTGTGTCATTCAGGTTGGGTTTGGGTTTTTCCTCGAAGTGAATTAAATCCTTACTAATCTCTTCGAAGGCCTCATCCTCATCGTATTCTGATTCATAATCACAACCTACTTCTTGAACTATTATTTCGGAATCAGATTGATTTTTAAGACTGGGCTGAGGATTCCTTATGCATGCCATATCACTAGAGCCAGCGTAAAAAGAACTGTACAGAAAAGAAAAGAAAAACAAAAGAAAAACTATCAGGAATGATAAAGAAGGGAAAACTGCATTTCATTGAATGAAACAAGGTTTGCATACTTCAAACAGACTGAAAGATAAAAATCTGGATTACAACCCTGGAATGATCCAGACAAACTGAAGGAAAATCAAAATAAACTACCAAGACTCCTTTCGAATGGGGAGAGGAGTGGCTTTCCAATTATTAAGCTTTGTTTCTGGACCAACAAATTGAATTTCTGTGTTGCTAGGACCTTCACCACTTTCCACCATGTTCACACCATCAAACAACTTTTCAAATCTTTCAATTAACTCCTTGTCAGGATTAATCATAGAACTGGGAATTGTTGTTACCGGGCGACTTCTGGTACTGGACTTGACAAATGATTTGGAAAGGCGTGGGACTGAAGGACCCATGCCTTCGGTTTTAGCTTTCTGGCCTTTCTTATGTCTGTGGCAGTGGGCTTGAATCCCAAACCAAATATTCCCAAGTTTTCGGGAAGAGACACCGGTTGTATGATGCCTTGCAAAAATGAGCCCAAACCTTTACCGAGTACAAAACCATTCTTCAACATCTCATAGGCTACCATGACTGATGTGGCGGTTATCTTTGGATTTGGAATGTATTTCCCCTCCGGAACTTTCTCTACCAACATCGTGTCAGAAACCTGGTAGACCCATGGTCCCTGGTCATCTTCCACCTCAATGACTGGTACGATGGCATTGCTGCGAGCACATAAACTGTCTTCCTCATGCACAACTATTTCTTGTCTATCCCATTCAAATTTGACTACCTGGTGTAGTGTTGATGGGACTGCTTTAGCGGTATGGATCCAGGATCGACCCAACAGTAAGTTATAGGAAACAACTATATCCAGCACCTGAAACTGCATTGTGAACTCAACTGGCCCTATCGTCAGCTCCAGCACTATGTCCCCAACTGAATCTTTACCTCCGCCGTCAAATCCTCGCACGCAAATACTGTTCTTATGGATCCTCTCATCTTTTATTTTCAACTTTCTTAGAGTGGAGAGAGGACAGATGTTTGCGCTTGATCCGTTGTCAACCAATACCCGGGTCACCATAGAGTTTTCACATTTTAATGTGAGGTAAAGATCTTTGTTGTGCTCAGTACCTTCTACAGGCAATTCATCATCGGAAAATGTGAATTTGTTTACTTCGAAGATTTTGTTGGCTATTTTTTCCAAGTGGTTCACGTAGATCTTATCGGGAATGTGTGCCTCATTCAAGTCTTCATTAAGGCTTGACGGTGCTCGTCCGAATGGATCAATAATGACAATAGGGAAATTTGAGCAGGTGTCTTTCTTAATTGCTCCACAATAGAGTAGTCATGCAGCTTCATTTTCCTCAAGAATTCTTCTGCTTCTTCTTTAGTTACGGCTTTTTTTATTAGTGATGGATTATTTTTAGCTCTTCTTAACTCCTCGGGAGTAAAACACCTTCCCGAGCGAGTCAAATCTTGTACTTCACAGATTTCTTCCTTGACTTCCTTCCCTTTGTACATCACTGTTACCCGTTCATAATTCTATGGAATAGCCTTGTTGTTGATTATTGGTAACTAGGTTACTGGCTTGATAATAACCCGATCTGCGCAGGCTCCTTCCACGATCATGATGAGTTTGCTGGCCGCTCCCGGTACAATCACCTTTACCCCTTCCTGTTTCGTTGTAACTCTGCTTAAAGACCCCTTCTCTACTGCCACAAATGACTCAACACTCTTTTTGGTCTGCTTGAGCACCAACTTCTCATTTGCTGATTGTTCATCTGTCTTGACTCCACTAGACCGAATCATCATGATGGTATGTGACGGCTTCTTGGGTTCCCCTTCCGCATGCACTATTTCGATCATATTTTCCTCCTGATGGGCTGACATCGGATTCTTGTTGATATTGGGTGCTTCGGGAGCTTGAACTTCAATTCTATTGGTATCAATCAGCTCCTGTATCGCACTTTTCAAGTGCTAGCACCTTTTTGTATCATGACCTGGACTACCAGAACAATACTCACAGCTGACAGTATAGTCAAGATTCTTTGGAGGAGGATTTGGTAGTTTGGACTGTATCGGCCTTAGCATATCTTGCTGTTTTAGCCTGTGGAACAGACTGGTGTATGATTCTCCCAATGGAGTAAAGGTTTTCTTTTTCTGCAACCTTTCACCCTTGAGTGCTAGACTAGGCCTGAAACTTGGTCCGGGAGTGTTTTGGTAGGCTCGTGGATGTGGATAAGTATTTGGTAGGACAGGAGCACGCCATTGAGCGTGGGCAGGAGGTTGGTTGTATGCTTGTGCATGATGGACGGAAAAATGAGGTTCTGGTGTGGGATAGTAGTGTTGGGGTGGATTGTGGTGATAAGTTTGTTGGTGGGGTCGAGGTTGATTGTAGTGGTAAAGTGAACCTCTGGATCCGGACCAAGTTCCTAAATCAACCATTGCTACTTCCTCTCTCTTATTCTTCCCAATCCCTCCTATGCCGCCCTGAATAGCCTGAGTAGTCGCTTTGATAGCCAAATAGCTCATGATTTTATTCAACTTGAGGCCCTCTTCTACCATGCCCCCCATCTTTACTACTTCGTTGAATGACTTTCCCACAGCTGAGACCAAATGGCCATAGTAAGTAGCTTCCAGAGCCTGTAGGAAGTAATTTACCATCTCACTTTCCATCATTGGGGGATCTACTCTTGCTGCTTGCTCCCTCCATCTAAAACCATATTCTCTGAAGCTTTCACTGTACTTCTTCTCAAGCTTAGTCAAGGACAGTCGATCTGGAATGATCTCAAGATTGTATTGGAAGTGACAAGCAAATGTTTGCGCCAGATTATCCTATGTGTACCATCTCCCATGGTCTTGGCGGGTATACCATTCCAATGCTGATCCACTCATACTCTGACTGAAGTAAGCCATTAACAATTCGTCTTTTCCTCCAGCTCCCCTCATCTTGCTGCAAAAACCCCTCAAGTGGGATACTGGATCGCCGTGCCCGTTGTATAGATCGAACTTGGGCATCTTGAAACCTACCGGTAATTGCACATTTGGGAACAGACATAGGTCCTTGTAGGCCACGCTGACTTGCCCTCCTGACCCCCGCATGTCTCTGAACGATTGTTCTAAGCTTTTAACTTTCCTGAACATCTCCTCTTGTTCGGTATTTTTGATTGGTTTATCAGCTTCTATCGGGAGGTCGAAGTGAGGAGTATATGAATGGGTTTCTGGAGCTTTGAAAGTGGGCTCTGAGGGGTAGTATTGGTTGTCCTGGGCCTGGAACATAGGCTCGCTAGGAGATTTGTGGAGTGTAGCTGGTGGAGGTGCTACGAAGACAGGAATTACTGGTGGAGGAGGGTATGGAATTGGTTTAGGGGTGGAGATTGTGGTGTATGAGAAGTGGTGCCCCGGTAGTGCTGGTAAATGGGAAAGCTAGCTTGGATCGATGGCAGGATGATCCTGAGCCTGAGCCGGTGGTGGGGTGGAAGCAGGGTTAGCAGGGTAAGCTGGGGGTGATTGTCCTTTAGACCAGGCCTGATACATCTCGGCCATCTGTTGCTTAAGTTTGAGCATCTCCTCTTTCATTTTACTGACGTCCAACTCCTCTACCTCAACACTTGTGTCGACATCCAAGATAGACATGATTTTTGGCATTGGTCCTTTTGATCTGGTTTGGTAATGATAATGTGCCAGTATACTCTAGATAAACTAACTGCTTGAATTCTCTGGAAAACAACAAACTTGTTAGTTTTTAGAGTTTAACACATATGCAATTACACGTTGGAATGCAATGCACCTAGGCAATTAATCATTTTCTATCATGTATTTGCTCGGTTGCTTGTGTCATCCCAGCTTTTCTTAACCTTTCCTTTTATTGTCACTCATGCCTATCTTTATTTCCCTCCGCTTTTTTCATTTTATTCTTTTTTTTGGTTGTGGTCGAACCTTATGAAGATTGCCTACGTATCATGACCCTGCATGAATCAGACCTTTGCGTAGTTCTTGCGGAAACAATTACTAATACTTTTATTTATTTTAACAAACAAAATAGTACAAATACAGAAATGACATTAAATTTGGACAATACTTTAAAAAAATGGTTTAAAAGACTCATCATGGACTTAAACTAAACATGACTATCATATGAAAAGTTCCAACAACTATGACCACGCTTCACTCCACAATCTTTTGCTTTTAATTACTGGAACATCTGCTCACGGTGGGGCTTGACCCGGCTGACCTCCTAGTGTACGGTACATCCTCTCCAACTCCATTGCAAGATGATGGGCAAAAGTAGGTGCATGCTCTAAAAACCTTTCATAATCCATCCCTTGGCAGTTCACGTAATTTTGAGAAGTATAAACGGCCAAATCATGGATTTGTGCTCTGAAATCTTGGAGATATTTGTCTTGGTTTTGCAATCGCTGTTGGCGAGTGGTGGCTATATCTCTTATGTGGTCTTCGCAATCTAAAGCTGACTCCAATTGAGCTCGAAGTCTGGCCTGATCGAGTCTTGCCTGGGCTCTCTCCCTATCAATATCTGCGTGCTGATGTTCTCTATTGTACCTTCTCATTTCTTCCAACTGTGCATGGAGTTGAGCTTCTGAATGTATCCAATGATCCTTCTCTCTGTTGAATTGAGCCCTTTCTTCTTCACATCTCATTACTTGGCGTTCCTTACTAAATTTGGCCTCCTCATTTAACTGTATGATTTTTTCCTTAGCTTTGTCTAACGCCTTCTCAGTCTTTGTCAAGATGGAGTCATAATCTTGCATTTTTTCCATCAGATTGGCAATGATTTTCTGATCTTTCCAACTTCTCACTGGCGCTTCAAAGGCTTTCTTCATCTATTGAAACTGAGCTCGGAGAGTTTTATTCTCGCTAATTAGACTCTTCTTTTCACCTTCTACTTCTTGTGCCTGTAAGTCCTTCTCCAAACTGAGGTTCCTCAAGCTTTCTTCCAAGGTATGAATAGTTGCTTTGTACCCCTTTTCCTTTTCACTCCAAGCCAACCGTTCTTGGATTTTGTCATCAAAGGCTTGAACATGCGGTCTTTTTATGGGCCTTCTAGGATCAGGTTCTGGTGCATCATCCACACGGGATCTTTTCTCAAACCACCTAGCATAACTCGGATTTATCTTGCCTTTCGCATGATCTGGAACCTGGGTATCATCTTTCAAGTATCGACAACCATTCCAAATCTGCTGGATTAAAGCCTCAGGGAGAGTGGCTTCGGGGTGTAGTTCATTCATTTGCGCACTCAAATCTTCATCATCAAGCACCACTTGGTATCTCTCCATCTGTCTTAGAACTCTCTGTGGCATATAAGGCTGGATGCTTCTTAAACCCAACATCAGCAAATAACTCTTCAAGGTTGACATGTGTATCACCTCTCTTACCGGGAGCCATCCCAAAGTCCACTCAATTTGACTCGCCATTAAAGATCTTGAATGGGATATCCAGGCTTCCACCCCTTCTGCAGATTTATAATATTTTATTCTTTCTTCATAACTCTCGATGAAATTGTCCTTGCTTAGACCATACTGTATGAACTTGGGGTGATGTCGGAGATGTTCAGTCAACCACATTTGCAACAAAATATTGCAACCTTCGAAGAATTTTGCCCCGGATTTACACAAAGTCAACGCCCGATAAATATCTGAGAGAATGATCGGGGCAAGAGTGTGATGTTCTTTGGTAGTAAGGACTTGTACGACTCTGGCTATGCGAATACCAATCGTCCGCTCTTTGTTTGGGAAGACCATGATTCCTAGAAAAGCTACCATGAAAGCGAAGCGTCGGTGAATCTGTCAGGTGTCCTTGTTTTGTTTGTTAGTAAGGCCCTTTTCATGAATTTCAAATCCATCCGGCTTTCCGAACCTTGAATATAGGAAGTTTAAAGAACAACACCCTTTGACAACGTTGCTTTTTCTGATTTGATTACCGATATTCAGAAGATCAAAGAATCGTTGTACTGAGGGAGCCTTTGGGAATATAAATTTTGGTTTCTCAAATCTCCGTCAAAACCGGAATATCCAACTATTTCTTCTAATGTGGGAGTAAGCTCGAAATCAGAGAAGCGAAAGACATTGTGAACAGGGTCCCAAAAAGTTACTAATGTCGTAATTAAATCATTGCGCGGTTTAACTTTCATAATATCTGTGAGAGCTCCCAAATACTTAATGACCCACTTCTGACTATCTCCTCCTAACTCACGCCACCATATCTGAAACCGAAATAGAAACTCATCTACATCTGTGAACGGTGGGTTTTGGATGGTGCTCATTTTGTACCAGTGAGTGATTTTAATTTTAAACAAAATCAAGACTCATTTTGAAAAAAATCATCAATATTTCTAAAAGAATTCATTTAAAAAAAACACTTCGATGAAGAAGATTTAAAGGCTGTGTTTGCTAACCGGCAATTTTTTTTTTGAAGAAAATAAAACGACCAAAGGCGGCTGTTCTTGCAAAAACAGCCTTCTGGCGCCCTTTTGGGGACATTCGGCATATTTCGGACATGAATGGAATCGCCTTACTTATGACAACACAATGACATTTATGTACCCACATTTTAATTATTTATTATCTATTTATTTATTTTATTTTTTTATAAATAGTTGGGCCCGATGTGGGTTGCCTACGTATCTCACATCCGGCGAGAATCAAACTTACGTAGTTCGTAATAATAAAACCATTTTTAAAAGAAACACGACATTTCCTTTTCTTTTCAGAATTTCAAACTATTTTGGAAATTATTATTTTTTTTTCGAAAACAGCCAATTTTCTTTCTCGGTTCTCACATTGATTTTCCTTTTCTAACTTTTTCCTATAAGCTGGTCAACATGCAAATCCGAAACAAATGAATGCACAAGTAGCAAGTAAGATGCATCAGGGTTGTCTTTTCATTTCTGGTGCACCTGTCTTAGACAGACCCAACCCATGTGTTGAGTTTCCGAAGTCAAATGCATATGATGCAAACAAACGTTCCTACTAGGGATCTGGCATGAAACTGAGTTATTCTAAGTGTAAAACCTGGGGTATACTGTTCTAGACCTGGCTTACCCAAGCGGACAGCTTGAGCCGAAGTGGGGGCAATGTACCGGGAGCACGAAAGTCTACCCGGCCTAGTTACTTGGCCCAACTTCGTTCTATTTGGTATGACTTCTAACAGAAAGGTGGGCCACGCGCATGTATGCACCATAAATTCAGAAGACTCAGAAAGAAGAAGGGTTTCGTAACAGTTTAATATACAATTCAGATAATATCAAAGCGGTAAAAAGCAACATTTAGCACATTAGGCCCAAACATGTGAATAAACCAGATAATAAATAAAGCCAAATATAATAATTATTCTAAGCTCAAATTCTTGAACCCTAAACCAGCTCATTTCTCATCCCCAGCAGAGTCGCCAGAGCTGTCACACCTCCTTTTTACTACACCTCGTAGAGGGTATAAATATAAGGGAGTTTTTCCAATTAAAGGACAATCGAACAGGATTGCTTATTTATTAAAAATCAGAGTCGCCACTTGGGATAATTTATGGTGTCCTTAGTCACCGGTTAAAATACCGAATCGAGGAAGGTTGACTCTGTTTATTAGTCCGCGAACCAGAAATTTGGGTAAGGAATTTTGTTAACCCGGGAGAAGGTGTTAGACATTCTCGAGTTCCGTGGTTCTAGCACGGTCGCTTAGATCATACTTGGCTTATTGAAATTATTTAATTACTTACTTTAGACCCTATGTGCATTTATCCTTTACCGCTTTTAAATCACTTGATTATCCGTAGTTAAAGGATCGAGTTACGCGTACGTATACTCTTTCCCTTTGGCGCGTCAAAAATTATGTCACGTGAACGTGTCCACAATTAATGACACTTTATTATTATATATGAAAAGATTTGGCCAAAGTTGCGCGTATCTAAAGCAAACTCTAAACACTTGTCATACCTCAGACTATATGAGCTAATTTAATTAATACCCTACGAAACACCATTTTACTATTAAGAAGGTTTGCTCGAAGTTGCGCGAACGCATACTCCGAATTAGTTTTTAGAATTGTAATCATGTTACGCGAACGTGTCCACAATCACAATGATAATATCAAATATTAAATAATAGATGGAGTAAAAGAAAATGCATTAAAATATAAGAAAAGCCGATTAAGACTTATGCAATTCTACGATGCACTACCTTGACAAGAACTTATAAAATCCACCTAAACCAAGTCAAATACTCCCAAGACTATCCAAAAGAAAATTCCGATGCACAAAATGATAAATTCTCTTCAACATTGTAAATGAGCACATGTACTCATGAAATGGATAATGCTAAATGCCTATGACACAACTAATTCGAAACATATAACAATATTAATTTTCCAATGAAGTGGTAATTTAATAATCCAAAAGAAAGAAGCTTAGCACAGACGTGTATTTCGAATAACACTTCAACAAAATTCACACCCCTGCTCCGTACAACTCAAGCCATCGTATGTGAATCACAATTCCAGATGCATACCCTTTATATAAAACTAAAGTGATAGGTGAGAACAACTACTTCATGAAGGGATTAATTAAGCCTCTTTAGCTTTCCGTGAAAACGAGTCCCAGCTAATATATCTTCCATTAACAGTGATTTCAAACAAAAATTTTATCAAATATGAGTGTCTAATAAATTGCTTGAATTAGCTCACATGTAACTATTGACTCGACAGAGATCACCATGGACCTAACCAAAACATCAAAAGTGATTATTTTATTTTTTATGAACTATTCAAAAAGAAAAAAAGAAATCATAAACTAAGGAGGAGAGTAGCGAGATGGACCTGGAAATGTTTCACAATTAATTTGCTGAAAGTGATTACAAGACCATCCAGCAACAGACTCGAACACAAGACCGAAATGGCAATAGGAGAACTCTGTCGTGAACCTCGAACTCGGATGACAACTCCAACTGATTTTACACTTCAGATGCTTGGGACGTTTTGAAGCTCACAAACAACAGGAACGCAACTAGGACCTCAGAAGACGACGGGCTGGTCGAGCTGCATCGGAGAAAACTCAAATCGCGCAGACGAACCCGAACTCTACATCGACCCGGAGAAACCGAAACTGAAAGAGCTAACTGGAATTGAAACTTGGTGTCTTTTGGGGTATACAGCTGAGCTGATTTTAAAGCTGGTTTCATGAGTTTTTACATGGTATTTTGGAGGTGCTCTAATGGAAGTTTAGAGGGGGTGGTCGGCTGGTTTGTGTCCGTTTTTTGGTTCTTGTATGTGTGTGTGTGTTTCTCGCTGGGATGAGGGTCCTCGTCTGTGTGTTCCGGGGAGTCGCCGCTGGCGGGGAAACGGGGAGTAGAGGGTAGTTTTGGGGTGGGGTTTTGTTGATCGAGGAAGAAGAGAACGTTAGGGGGTGGGGGGGTCGTGTTCTCTCCGAATGTTTGAGGTGGTGTGGGTCTGGTTCGGTGATTTGGGTTGGGGGGAAGATGATGATCTTCAAGGGTGGGGGTCATTCTGGTTCACTGGGAAATTGAAGAAATATAGGGAGGGATTGAAGCAGATGACGCACGGGGGATGACGCACGGGGGGTCTCGTTTTTGCGCAGCTGCTCGTTCTTTTCTTTTCAGCGTTGTCTCCTCCCTTTTAAGCTCTGATGATCAGCCCTTTAAAGGGCACTAATTAGTGTTATTTCCGCTACCAAATTATCCTTTCCATTCTTTAATTGTCCATTAACTTAGTGCTTTTATCTAAAGCTAGTGCACCACTATTATTTGTTAGCAGCCCCTATTCAATCATTAATGTTCAATTCCCAAATTATCCTAAAAATACTAACTAACTCTAAGTAGTAATTATCACAAATAATTAAATACCAAATTAAAAGAAAATCACAAAATTTTGACATTAATCACTAAAATGCAAAAATACGTTATTTTTTGTGATTTTTCATTTTGTAAAACAACAATTTACTAAATTAACCCGAAAAATATAAAAAATCAAATCCTAAGTGCAGATGATATATTTTTGTATTTTTTTTAATGCATTAATAAAATTAAACATGCACATAAAAACATGCAAACAATCAGGAAAATCGCACAGTAATTCCTAGAATAACACATAATTAAAGAAAAGACCTAATTTTGGGAATTCTTTTGTAATTCGTGTGAGGCAAAAATCACGTGCTCACAATGTGATTTAAGGGCTCGACTAAGTTCGTATGGAGTTTTAGGGTTGGTTGGTACATTTGGTTGAGGTCCCGGTGGCCTCGGGTGTGTTTTAGGTGCTTAACGGATTGGTTTTAGATTTATGCAAATTGCTGCACCTGGATTTTTCGCACATGCGCATTTTGGACCGCAAGTGCAGAGCCGCAAAAGCGTCTAAGGAACCGCAGAAGAGGAATTTGTCGTAGACCACCTGGGTCCGCAGATGCGGTAAGGAATCCGCAGAAGCGATTGGGGACCGCAGAAGCGGGCTCGCATGTGCGACCCAGTGCTTGCAGATGCGGTCCCAGTCCACTTAAGTGAATTCTGCACCTGCGATTGAATTCCCGCAGGTGCGGTGCCACAGGTGCGAAGAAGGGTCTGTAGGTGCAGTTTGTCTGGCAGAAAAAGAGAATTCGAAGGTTTGGTGTTCATTCCATAAAATTCGATTTTAAGCTTGGAGGAAGGCGATTTTTCGAGAGTTTTTCATAGGAAATCATTGGTTAACAATTCCTAATCCTATTTTGATCATATTTGATAATCCATAGTGGTTTTCTTCATTTAATTAATGAATTTGAGTGAGGAAGTTGGGAAATTGGGGGAAACTTTCCCCAATCTGAGATTTGAGTGGGATTTTGGCATCGGATTTGGATAATTTTTGTATAAGAGAACTCGTGAGTGAATGGGTGATCATAATTTGTGACTTTTACTCAATTCCGAGACGTGGGCCCGGGGAGGATTTTTGGGCATTTTTCTATTTTCTTGCCTTAGCTTTCATTTCATTAGCTAAATTAGTTATTTGTAGCTATATTTATGTTATGTAATTGATTTGGCTAGATTTGGGCCATCCGGAGCCGGATATTCGTGGAAAGAGCATTATTTCGGATTGACTTGAGCTTGGTTCGACGTAACTGGCTTGCCTAACCTTGTGTGGGGAAACTCCCCTTAGGATTTAGTACTTTTGATATATGAGCATCGTGTACGTGAGGTGAGGAATGCGTACACGGGCTATTTTTAAAAAAAACCCGTTTTCATAAGCAAATATATGTTTTTCCTTTAAATTGAGCAACAGTAGTATATGTAACTATCCTGTTTAGCTTAGAAAAGCATGCATGCGTGCCTTAACTGTCTTAACTGTCTTAATTGCCTTAACTTCCTATATGAACTATGTGCATGTTTTAATGAAATTTCATGTTCTTCCTTGACTCGGACTTAGTCTAAATCATTTTATCTTGCTTCAAATGTTATCTTTGTTTGGTTGAGATGCATATTTACTTTGGAACTACGGAATGGTATTCCGGGAGATCCCCCTGCACATTTATGTTTGGGAGTACGGGACGGTATCCTTGGAGATCCCCCTACACAATTACGTTTGGGACTATGGGGCGATATCTCGGGAGATCCCCTACACATTTACGTTTGGGACTACGGGACGATATCCCGGGAGATCCCCTATTGCTATCTCTGTGTAATGAGCTGTTGTTTTTCTATGATTTCATTCTCGTTAAACTTTAGTACTTATCTTTACTACAATATTTCATTTTGTCTTATTTGGTTATATATATATATATATATATATATCAGTAGGGCCCTGACCTGATCTTGTCACTAATCGACCGAGGTTAGGCTTGGAACTTACTGGATACTGTTGTGGTGTACTTATGCCCTTTCCTACACATGTTTTTCATTTGCAGATCTAGGTATCTTGAATTAGTTGCATTACCTATGAGGTGAGACGACTGTAGAGACTTATATTTACCGCGTCCGCAGACCTAGGAGTCCCTACCTACTTTTTCTCAAGTTAAAGAATTCTCGTATTTTCTTCGTTGATAGATTCTGAAGTTTAAAAGCACTGTTTTCTTTCTGTAGCTTGTGACTTATGACATTCGGGGTTCTGGGAGAGTTTATGTACTGTTCGGGAGTGATTATTGTATATGTCGAGCGGCATCACATTTCCTTACTTAAGTTTACTTATTAGTAGTTAGTTTTATGTTTTTATTCCTTTTTCCGAAACGTTAGACGTACTTAATCGTAGAAACTAGGTGCCATAACGATGGTTCACGGAGGGAGAACTAGGGTCGTGACATTTAGTCAAAAAGCATTTAGTTGTGTTTCCGAAAATTGATAAAATATGCTTAATTGCAGGAGTATTGAAAAATGAGCCACGATGATGAAATCCAACTCAAGAATGAGTGATATGAACTCAAGGACAAAAACAGGTACAAAAGCTCAAAGTGCGGACCATAGAATATTATCTGCAACCGTAGATTGTGAAGACAAGCTTATTAGAGACAAGTGCAAAGTGTGGTCCACATGAAATGTGCGGCCGTAGAAGCTAAGCAAGAGCAAAAATTTAGAGAATTTGTATATCTAGTTCAAAGGAAGTGCGGACCGCACAATCATTATGCAACCGCAGAAGACAAGCTATGTGGCCGCAGTTGCATTTGTGCGGTCCGTAGAAGAGCCTTGTACGTCCTCACACAGAAATGTGCGGACTGCAGAAAATGAGAGATTCGGCCACAGTTATGAATTGTGCGGCCGCAAGATTCAAATCCTGTGAAGCTGAAGCAAAGTGCGGACCGCACATGGAATTGTGCGGCCGCAGAACCTCCAAAAGGACATTTTTATCCGAAAATTCTAGCTTTGTATATGTATACGGTTAAAATCAGAGGGTCCGATTTTATGATCATTGAGGCACCTCGTAAAGACAGCCCCCAGAAGTCTCGAAGTTCAGCTCTGGGTTCGACCCCGAAGATTCTCAATGATTGACCTCGAGGCAGTGCAAATCAACGGCTATAATGGACTAACGGGAAGTTCCCAAGGCACATGACTAAAGCTGACCAAGTTTATTAGGCTAGTTCAAGCCTGTACTGTGGCAATAAATTGTTGTACCAGCATCAAATCCTTGTAATAAATACGTCTGTACTATGTTGGGATTCCCTCTTATATATAAAGGGGGCTCTTGTCATTATGTAAAGGGACACTGAATACAACATTCAATACAAGAACATTCTCTCTGCTCTCTAACTTAAACACATTCTACATTGATTATATTACTTACATTTATTGCTTATATTTGTTGTATTTCATTAATTGTTCTTCATTTATTGCTCAATATTAATCTTAAAGAGCCTTCATCAAAGCTCTCAACATTGTTGGTCCTTCATCGACTGTCCACATCTTAGTATCTAGCTCGATCATGAGGCCCAGTATAATATGGCTCGAGGCCTCAATTCTCGATCACTCGGTTTGCTTAAACATACTGCTTTCAAGTGTTGTCTCATTTTCTAGTCTTATACTTAGCACCTACTGCTTAACAACTAGCATAAAAACGAATCACGTATATTTAGAACCAAAAAATCAAATCTAATTGTAATTACCATTTTCAAGGTAAACAGTTTGGCGGCCACCGTGGGGCTAAGAATAATAGTGATTGTTTTCTTGCTGGTTTACTACATAACACAAGTTATCTTTCACACTTTTTCTTGTCCAAGAATCTTTGATTTCAGGTCAAAATGTCTAACTCAGTGCACACACATGGAAAATATGGTCTTGAAGACCATAGGGAGAATGGTATAGATGTTCCAGGTATTGGTGTACCACAACTAATCCCTGACGATACACCAGAACCAATTCCCATGGACGTGGTCTCGCACAAAACCCAACACATCGACATAAGCTCCTGCATCAACAGGAGTATACGCCAAGAAAACCAATAAGAAGCTCAGGAAATCCCAACGCGAGAGGAGCAAGAGGTTAGCATTCACATTATTTTTGAAATGTTACAGGCATAACAACTAGCGATTGCTCAACTGCAAAGCCACCAAAACACTCCAAGCACAGCAGCACCGGAAACAGCTCCTCAAGTCGAATAGGTACCAGAAAGATCGAGTAAGAATGGGTCAGTAATCACCCCTGCTATTATGAAAATGCTCGAGGACCTCACAAAGAGGATTGAATCGGGCAAAAAAATGATAGAAGCTAACGACAAAAAGGTGGAAACCTACAATTCGAGGTTTGACCAGATCCCGGGTGCACCCCCGATCCTGAAAGGTGTTGATTCAAAGAAATTCATACAAAAGCCGTTCCCGTCAAATGCCGCTCCAAATCCCATCCCAAAGAAATTTAGAATGCTCGACCTTCCGAAGTATAATGGAACCTCGGACCTCAACGAGCACATCACTGCTTACACTTGTGTGGTGAAGCGCAACGACTTGAGGGAAAACAAGATCGAATCGGTCCTACTAAAAAAGTTCGAAGAAACACTCTCCAAAGGGGCCATGATGTGGTATCACAACCTAGCTCCAAATTCAATAGACTCATTTTCCATGCTGGCAGATTCTTTCATAAAGGCACATGCCGGTGCCATCAAGGTTGTTACAAGGAAATGCGGCGTCTTCAAAATCAAACAAAGAGAAAATGAGATGATGTGGGAGTTCATATCTATTTCAAATGGAGTGAATGGAATTACCACCAGTCTCCGATGACTGGGCAGTACAAGCCTTCACCCAAGGCTTGAACAAATGAAGCTCGGTGGCTTCGAATCAACTGAAGCAGAATTTGGTTGAATACCCCACCGTGACTTGGTTGGATGTCCACAACCGATATCGGTCGAAGATTAGGGTATAGGACGACCAACTGGGAGCTCCCTCGGGCTTGGTATATCCAAACGGACTCCTAGAAATAGAGCTAAAGCCAATCAAGGAAAGGTACCAACCATACATCAAAGATAGGAGAAATGCCCCAATGCATAACATACCCCAAAATGATCGAAGGACAGATCGAGGTTAGAATCCTTGGGGAATTGTGAGCAGAGCCGGATTCGACAGACACACAGGACTGACGGAGGCACCCTGCCTATCAGAATATAACTTCAACGTTGATGTTCTAGACATCGTATCTGCCATCGGTAAAGTCAGAGACACTAGGTGGCCAAGACCTGTACTATCATATACGTCATAGAGCAACCCCAACTTAGTGTGCGAATTTCATAGTACGCACGGTCATAGGACCGAAGATTGCAGACAACTCCGGGAAGAAGTAGCCCAGCTACTCAGCAAAGGGCACCTCTGGGAGTTCCATAGCGACTGAGCCAAAAATCAGTTCTGGGAAAGAGAGGCGAACAAGAAGAATGAAACAGATAAACTGTAACATGTCATCCACATGATCGTTGGAGGAATCGACATCCCGCAGGAACCTATTGTCAAAAGAACAAAAATATCCATCACCAGGGAGAAGCGAATTCAGGGTTACATACCAAAGATGCTCTCACATTAAGCGTGTTATTGTGAATCCAGGTGGCTCGGCCAACATTATCAGGTTGAGGGTGGTGGAGCAGCCCGGACTGCTCATCTAGATTGTGCCCGCCTCTAGAGTCCTCAATGGATTCAACATGGGGAGTGAAACAATGAAAGGGGAAATCACCCTCCCGGTCAACGTGTCTTGCACGACCCAAAATGTCAAATTCCATGTCATCAAAGGAAACATTAGGTACAACGCCCTACTTGGAAGGCCATGGATACAATGCATGAGAGCAGTACCATCACCCTCCATCAAATGATGAAGTTCCGGCGAAGGACGGAATAAAAATCGTGTATGGGAAACAACATGCAGCGAGGGAAATGTTCGCGGTGCACGATGTCACACCGACATCGACGCCTCCAACATCGAAGGAGCCAAAGGATAAGCAAATAGAGAAGTAGAAATCACGAGACACATTCTCGGCTACAACCGAATAAAACAAGCAAAGGATCGTGTTGTGTCCCCGAAGCAAATATTTGAAGCATATCGAGGCTGAAAGCGCCATCACCACTAAGGTATGACCATCCCCCCTTTTATTTACATCTTACACTAACCTTTGTGTAGATGCCCAGTTAGAACTGTCGAAGCGCTGTCCAGCTAAAAGACCTTAAGGTTGTAAAGCATACGTTTCACTCTTTTCCTTTGATCGGGTTTTATCCCAAGAAGGGTTTTACCGACAAGGTTTTTAATGAGACAACATCTATATGCTACCTAAGGAGAACTTTGCAAGTTTTCAAGGATTCTCTTAAATCAACCTCGAACATTGGGGGGCATCCCCCCGGAAGATCACCTTCTTGAAGAAGTCAAAATAAGCCAAAAAGGGTCTCAATAGGAAAATGATGTATCGGGCCAGACGGTCAAATGAACCGTGTCCGCATAAAATAGTTGAGCCCTTGATGGAGAAAACATGTATACTTGTACCAAGTAATCAAAGAATATTTCCCCTCCATCAAAATGCTTTGCGCTTATAAGTACGCTACTTTTACAAGAAATGGCTCCAGAGTTAAAAAATTCCCAAGCACTCAGGGACTGATGCAAAAACTCGAGGCCACATGACCTCCAGGTCGAAAACTTCGAACTCATAAGCCCTCAATGAGGCAATATAAAGTTTACAAGGAACGACTCCAGAGCCAGGAAACTTTGGATGACTTGGGGACTGTCCCCGACTGTCACCCCCATCGATTTATCGAAAACTCGAGGCCATAAGACCCCACGTGGGCAACCTCGAGCTCATAAGACCTTCCTAAGGCAATACCAAATCTATAAGACCTCACGCAAGGCATGAATTATACTTGTACCAAGTAACTGAATTTGTAAGACATCAAGCAAGGTGTGAATTATACTTGTACCAAGTAACCAAATCTGCAAGACCTCAAGTAAGGCATGTTAAAACTTATAATACCTTACAAAAGGCATAAGTCCCGATCTTAAAGTTAAGGTTGTACATTCGAACTTGTAAGACCCCTAAAAAGGCATACCCTTGATGTAAACACCGAAGCTACTTCACTCGGGGACTAAAAGGCTCCGGCCAAATACAATGACTATGGTCACAAGACTATACCAGCCAAACTAACGCTACTCGGGGATGCCCTATCATCGCTATAAAATCACAGACCTTCAATTACTTCGATAAAACTTCGAAAAGAATCGGTTACTTAGGCTACCCTCGGCAAAAGCAAAAGAGCTTCGATCATATCAGTTCCAAACAATAGGCTTCGAAACAATTCAGCCATCGAGCAAAACCTCCCGAGGTGCTCATTTATCGCTAAATAACGGCTCATAATCAAGGCCCTTATCAAGGCGTCGAAGAGTCGGGAGAATACAAAAACTTCAAAAAAGTCTTTAACGAGGGAAAATAAAAGCTTACATTAGAGGTCGTATTGACCCCATGCATAAGAGCCACTGTCGCCAGCCCATATTAAAGGTCGTACCGACCCAACACGTAAGATCCACTGTCACCAGCCTATATTAAGAGGTCGTACCGACCGAACGCGTAAGAGCCACTGTCGCCAGCCTATATTACGAGGTCGTACCAGCCCAATGCGTAAGAGCCACTGTCGCTAGCCAATATTAAGAGGTCGTACTGACCCAATTCATAAGAGCCTAAAAGCCAGCTTAAAAACTTAAGGGTTAATGAGCTCAAGTCAAAATCCAACTCGAAGACTAAGCCCGAAATAGTTAACTAAAAACGCCTAAGGGCAAATGCGCAAGAGCCTACGAGCCAGCCTAACAAGCCCTAAGGCCGAATTATAAACCTAAGGGTTTTTAATCAAAGGCCAATGCGTCTGGATAATCATTGACAAAACGTCAAAACTCAAGACAAAGAAAGACATACACAAGCAAATGGAAATTTATGAAGGGAGTAGACCGAGAGGTTTCTTTATATATGCACATATGAAACAATGCAAGGCTACATTTGCAAACTCTCCCTAAGAGCCTTGTACAAAGAATCAAAAAGAAAAAGCCTAGTCTACGTCCCCCTCGGGGACTGTGGCCTGTCGGCCTCTTCCTCATTATCTTCGGCATCAGACAAAAGGAACTTGGCATTGTATTCATCCGCCTTGGCCTGTGCTATCTCTTCCGAGAGATCGAAGCCCATAGCATGAATCTTTTCAAGGGTTTCCCTCCGAGATTTGCACTGGGCATATTCATTGCTCCTGCTCTCTCGATCCGAAGCACCTCTCAATTTAGATCGAGCATCACCAACGTCCTTTAAATAGACGGCCACTTTCTTGTCGGCCTAAGCCCGAATCTCTTCAGCCTCAGCCGGGGCATCCACAACCTCGGACTTCATCTCCAAAACCTTGGACTCGAGCCTTGCAATCCTACTCATCTGAACCGAGCTATTCTCATGGGCGTTCCGAAGCTGCACCTCGAGGGCAGAAACCTTGGCCAAAGCATTCTTCTTGGCCGCAACATGGGCATCTATCTGAGCCCTTAGCCTGTTACACTCATACTTGGCCCGACCAACCTCTCCCCAAAGGCGTTCCAAATCTGTCTTGCTCTGCAACTGAAATATCAAAACATTAGTCTCCGAGGATAGAAGAAGAAGCATGCACTCCCTCGGAGCAAAGGTTACCTATTTCTTAAGGTATCTTTCATAGTTCAGGCTCCGACTCACCTCGTACCATAGGTATACCAACTCATCTCCTATCTTATCACAAAAAAACCTGAGGGATTTCTCCCCATCTAAGGCTTTCCTCAATCTGGCTTCACAGCGGAGCAGCTCGGACTTGAGCTTGTCAAAGACCTATGAAAAAGGATCTCAATAATAAAGTGGAAGTGCAAAACTGAAAAACTAATACAATCGGCCAAAACTCACAATGGAGCAGAGTCGTTGAGCCTCCTCAAAAGTCGAATGCACACCTATCGGCCTGGTCTCGTCGGCCCCAGTAGAATCGCTCCCAATAGGAATGTGATCGTTCGAGACATCGCTTGAGTCAAGCGGCCCCTGGCCTCGAACACCCCTTGAAGTACCTTTGACGGGAAAAGAAGACGACGGCAAAGGAGGAACCATTTTTCCAAGGTCGGAAGACTCGGGTGTTGCAGGCTTAGTGGTGACATCTTCTCTGGGCCTCTGGTCATGACTTGTCTCGCTATGAGCACCTTCGCCATGTGAGGGTTCCTTCCATTTGTTATTATTCCCTAGTCCTGAAGCCGACGATCCCTCTTCCTCTCCGAGGGAGCATGATCTCACCTTAGAAAATTCTCCAATGCCTGCGATGACGGAGTTAGTACACACAGAGTACCCTCCAAAGAAAGCAAAACACATATCACATACCATGGTGTTTTGCCTCCCATATACTTTTGGATAGATCTCTCCACTTATGCTCGTCATAGGTCAAGCGGCCTACCAGCTTCCAAGCCCAATCCGTTCGGTCGGGGACCTCGTATAGCATCCACGGGGTTGCTGCAAAAAGAAAAAGAAAGCGTCTTTACATAATCCATCTCCACCATGAGCAAAAACGATAAAAACACAAGTGTACCACTTACGTGTGACATTCCATTTCTTAGGAAACGGTAGGAACTCCACGGGGATAACATCGACAGTCCTTACTCGGACGAATTGATTCATCCACCCTCGGACCCCATCTTCTTCATCATCGACAACAAAGGGCCTAGTGGATCGTCATTGCAAAGCTATCAGGCCTCGGTAATGAAAAGGTCGGTGCAATCTGATGAGATGGATAAGGGTGAACTCGAGCCTGGCTTTTTTCAAAAAGAACCTCATCATCAGCACTGTCCTCCAGAACAACGGGTGAACCTATGCCAGGGTATCCCGTATATTCGACAGAAGTCAAGCACGGCTCTATCGAGAGGACTCAACATGAAGGAGTATGTGTATACGTGTAAAAATCCCTCCGTATGAGCTGTGATGTTCTCTTTCGGAGAGGGTACCTATAGTACCTCCTTTTGTCCCTATCCTCAGTCTCTCCTCACTGCCTCAAGGTTTCCTCTCCTATTGATGAAGTGAACCTTGATGTATGATCCTAATGGCCCTCAACATTGGGAGTCCTCTCTAACGAAAGGTCCCTCCTCGAGACAAAACATGTTGAGGTTGGCTTGCCAGATGTCGGCGGTGTACCATCGATTGAGTGGGAAGAAGAGGCGGAACCCCTCTCTTCTTGGTGAACGGATTTGGGCATAACAGCCTTGGCTATAATAAAACAAGAGAAGGAAAATGAAAACTCAGGCGAAAACTTTGAATTAAAATGGTGGAAAGGCTGACGCAAGGAAAAGAACTCTATGAAAAAGGATAGCGGCTCAAAATAGCGGAATCTTCAAAAGGGGAGGAAACAAACTCATATATAAAGCAAGCGGCGACTGTCTGCCTACTCTAAAGGCCAATTAATGCTGACTAGGCCATTATCACTTTGGAAAAAGTATACCGACGGGATCATCCCGAGTGCTTCATGGTCGTGCCATATAAGTGAAGTTGTCGTACGATGTTCAAAGGGTCAGAGGTTCCCATATCGATCCAGCCTCGAGATGGTTCCTAATCTCGATGATCTTTGCTACCATAATTATAGGCTCCAAGGAGCCATCAATATCATTCTAAGTCTCAAGGTGGTGCCCGACCTCGAGGATCTTTGTCAAAGTGAATATAAGCTCTAAGGGACTATCGACACCAATTTAGCCTCGAGATGGTGCCCGATCTCGAGGACCTTTGGTACTACAAAATGGGCTCCAAAAGGGGAGTCAACCTAGACCCGAGATGGTGGCCAATCTTGAGGATCTCTATTACTATAACTATGAGCTCTAAGGAACTATACATATAAACCTAAGCCTCGAGATGGTACCCGATCTCGAGGGTCTCTGATATTACAAGTACAGGTCATTTACCCGATTCCCTGGCCCTCGGGCTACCTGAGCCCAAGCCAGTTCTCACTCGAGAGTTATTGATAAGGCCTCAGGGCTATCTTCGCCTTCAGGTCAATTTAAACACTCTCTTGGTTACTTTAGCCCAGGCTCTCATCCAAGTCCAAGCGTATCCTCATCCAGGGTCTATCTATAATGCCTCAGGGCTATCTTCACTCTAAGTTCTAATCAAGTTTTTAAGGCCACCTGAGTTCAAGCAAAATCTCACTCAGGGACTATGTGTGAAAGACTAAGGGCTATCTCTATTCTCAGACTATCGAGCAAATTCACCCTCGAGGACTATCAATGGGGCTTAAAAGGCTAAGTTTTGCTCTAAATTTGAGGCCCCACTCTCACTCAATTCGAAGTCGAAGGTTCTGGAGGCCCAAGTTTATATCAAGTCAACCCGTACTTAGTCCGAGGAACAGCAAAGGGTTTTAGAGAATATCATATTAACCAATCGAAGAACCAAGGGAATATCTATGCCCGGGTCCGATATTCGGACCAACCAATAAAGTCACATGCTCAGATTCTTTACAAACACAGACAAAGGGAAATCCAGCACAAATCAAAGACAAATTGAAGAAACATTTTTGTATTATTAAACGATGTTTACAAAATCCCGCGAGGGGTCCTTAAACAAAAATAAAGAAGCAAAAAAAAATATAATAATATCTAAAAGTCTAATCTGCTCTCGGAGGTACATGGAGAGAATCAATTCAAAAAGTTCATTGACATGATGAAGAGTATGTGTATTAATGTGCCGTTGGTTGAAGCTTTGTAGCAAATGCTCGGTTATGCAAAGTTTATGAAAGACTTGGTGACAAAGAAGCAGTTGATGAATTGTGAAACTATAAAGATGACTCATCAATTGAGTGCAATTGTGCATTCAATGGCTCCTAAATTGAAAGATCTCGCTGCTTTCACAATCCCTTGTACCATTGGAAGTGTCGAGTTTGCTAAAGCTCTTTGTGATCTTGGGGCAAGTATCAATTTGATGCCCTATTCAGTTTTCAAGACTTTGGG
Organism: Nicotiana sylvestris; assembly: GCF_000393655.2. Lineage (NCBI taxonomy): Eukaryota > Viridiplantae > Streptophyta > Magnoliopsida > Solanales > Solanaceae > Nicotiana > Nicotiana sylvestris. The sequence continues at coordinate 87,215,800 of NC_091067.1, forward strand.
AATTGGGAAACCTAGACCCATATCTATGAGATTACAAATGGCTGATCGTACCATGAAGAAACCGTTGGGAGTAATTGATGACGTGTTGGTTCGTGTTGATAAATTCATTATTCCAGTGGATTTTGTCATTCTTGATTGTGAGGTTGACTATGAGGTGCCAATTATTCTTAGGAGACCTTTCCTTGCTACGGGGAAGGCTCTAGTTGATGTTGAAGATGGAGAACTTATTTTCTGGGTTGGTGATGAAAAAGTTGTTTTTCATGTGTGTAAGTCTATAAGTCAACCCAATAGTAATAGGTGTGATCTTTCGTAGACTTGGTGACCGATGTGATCATGGATGAAATAAGTGTTGTGATGAATGTTGATAATACTTTGGAGGCCGTCTTGCTCAACTGTGATGATGAAGAGAAGGAGGGTTACGTGGAATGTGTGAACTCTTTGCAAGGGATGGGGTCATACACTTATGAGCCCCGCAAATTGTCCTTGGATATTGAAATAGAATAACTCCTCCAACAAAGCCTTCAATTGAGGAGCCTCCCATCTTGGAGTTAAAGTCATTGCTTCCACATCTTCGGTATGAATTTCTTGTCCCTTTTTCTACTTTACTGGTTATTCTTTCCTCTTGTTTGACTAACGTGCAGGTAGATCCACATTGGCGATGCTACAAAAGAGGAAGAAGGCTATTGGATGGACATTGGCGGATATTCGGGGGATAAGCTCTGCATTTTTCATGCACAAGATTAACTTGTAGGAAGGTGCCAAACCATATATGGAACATCAAAGAAGACTCAAAGAATCCTTGCAAGAGGTTATCAAAAAGGAGATCATCAAGTGGTTGGATGCCGGGGTTGTTTACCCCATTTTTGATAGTTCGTGGACTTCTCCAGTTCAATGTATCCCAAAGAAAGGGGGCATGATGGTGGTCAGCAATGATAAGAATGAGTTGATTCCTACAAGAACGGTGACCGGGTGGAGAGTATGTATGAACTATCGTAAGCTCAACAAAGTCATAAGAAAAGATCATTTCCCACATTCTATTGTTTGGCCGGCTTGATAGATTTCCCGGTCGTGCTTTCTATTATTTCCTTGATGGGTATTCCCGCTACAATCAAATTCTTATTGCTCCGTAGGATCAAGAGAAAACTACTTTCACATATCCTTATGGCACTTTCACCTTCCCGCGGATGCCATTTGGGTTGTGCAATGCACCGGCGACTTTTCAAAGGTGCATGATGGCGATCTTCACGGACATGGTGGAGGACTACCTTGAAGTCTTCATGGATGACTTCTCGGTGTTCGGGAATTCTTTTGATGATTGGCTAGTGAAATTGGATAAAGTGTTGCCAAGATGTGAAGAAACAAAATTGGTGCTCCAAGGGAGAAATGTCATTTCATGGTTGAGAAAGGCATTGTCCTTGGCCACAAGATCTCAAAGAATGGAATTGAAGTCGACAAGGCAAAGATTGAGGTGATTTCTAAACATCCACCTCCAACTTCAGTGAAAGGCATGCGAAGTTTCTTAGGCCACACGGGATTCTACCAGTGTTTCATCAAGGATTTCTCTAAAGTGGTGAACCCATTGTGCAAGATTTTGGAGAAAGATGCCATGTTTTATTTCAATGATGATGCATGAGAGCCTTTGAATTGCTAAAGCTCAAGTTGACTACTACTCCCATTATCACCGCTCCAAATTGGAGTATTCCTTTTGAGCTCATGTGCGATGCAAGTGATGTAGCGGTAGGGGCTGTTTTGGGGCAATGCATTAACAAGATTTTTCATCCGGTCTATTATGCAAGTAAGACCATGAATAGTGACCAAGTCAGCTACACCGTTGCAAAGAAATAGCTTCTTGCCATTTGTTTTTTATTGAGAAGTTCCGCCCATACTTGATGGGTGCAAAAGTAATTGTCCATACGGATCACGCGGCACTTTGTTATCTTATAAGAAAGAAAGATTAAAAAGCTTGGTTGATGACATGGGTAATTTTGTTGCAAGAGTTTCATATAGACATCCAAGATCGAAAACGGAGTGAAAACCAAGTGGCGGACCACATGATGGCCTTGAAATCAATGACTCCTTCCCCGATGAGCAACTCTTGGCTATTTCAATGAAAGAGGTGTCATGGTTTGCAAATCTAGAAAATTTTCTTGTGAGTGGTATAATCCCGGATGAGTTCTCTTCAACCCAAAGAAAGAAGATCAAACGGGATTATCAAAATTATTATTGGGATGAACCGTACCTTTTCCGTATTTGTACGGATGGAGTAATTAGAAATGTGTATCGGAGGAGGAACAATGTGAAATTCTTGGAGCTTGTCATTCTTCGCCTTATGGTGGTCACCATGGTGGAGCTAGAAAGGCGACCAAAGTGCTAAGTTGTAGCTTCTATTGTCCCACTCCTTACAAGGATGCAAGTGATCTTGTCAAGCATTGGGATGAATGTCAAAGGACCGGTGTAATCTCAAAGAGAAATGAAATGTCCCTCACCACCATTTTGGAGATTGATATTTTCGATGTGTGGAGTATTGACTTCATGGGCCCTTTTGTGAGTTCTTTTGGAAACACCTACATCTTGGCCACGGTTGATTATGCGTCCAAATAGATTGAGGTCGTTGCTTTACCCAACAACGAAGCGAGAAGTGTGGTGGCGTTTTTGAAGAAGAATATTTTTACAAGATTTGGTACTCCAAGGGCTATCATAAGTGATGGGGATCGCATTTTTGCAATAAAGCTTTCGATACCTTACTCACCAAGTATGGTGTCACTCATAAAGTCATGACCCCTATCATCCACAAGCAAGCAATCAAGTGAAAGTCTCCAACCGGCAGATAAAGAGTATTTTGTCCAAAACAGTGAATGCTAGCCGAATAGATTGGTCAAAGAAACTCGATGATGCTTTATGGGCTTATAGGATGGCTTACAAAACACCAATCAGAATGTCTCCATACCGGTTGGTGTTCGAAAAATATTGTCATCTTCCGATTGGAACTTGATCACAAAGCCATGTGGGCTTTAAAGAAGTTGAAACTTGAGAGGGATGTCACCGCCAACTTAAGGGTGGGACAATTAAATGAGTTGGATGAGTTCCGGTACCACGAATACACAACTTTGTCCTCATACAAAGAGAAGATGAAATACCTTCATGACAAGTACATTCAGAACAAAGTGTTTAAAGAAGGTGATCTTGTGTTGTTGTTCATTCTCGGTTACGGATGTTTACCAGAAAGTTAAAGTCTAAATGGAGTGGCATATTTGAGGTTGTGGGTGTGATATCCTTTGGTGCATTAGACTTGAAGAATAAAAATGATGAGGTTTATGGAGTAAATGGTCAACCTGTGAAGCATTATCAAGGAAAATTTGGTGATGGTCGCGTCATGGCAATAATTTATTTCAAGTGATGGTAACTTGCATCATACCGCGACGTTAAATAAGTGCTTCTTGGGAGGCAACCCATATTTCTTTTTATTTTTTTTTCTTTAGATAGGTCTTATTTTGTGCTAACTGGTTTTGAACAATGTTGTAGGAATGAGTGTGTTTTATAGGAACTGTGCTTAGAAAAATAGGTTAAATATGGAAAAAGTGCGGATCGAATATGTATTGTACGGACCATACAATTTTGAATGCAACAACAGAAGGGAACTGCGGACACATAATTCTTGTGCGGACCACAAAACTTGGGATGGAAAAATGCAAACACTCTGAATTTTGCTTGTCAGATAAATGGCCAAAGTGCGGTCGCACAACAAAATCTGCGGTCCGCACCAAAATCTACGGCCGCACAGGTAATTCTGCGGACTGCAGATCAATGAAGGCAACAGGTAACAGAGTGCGGATTGTAGAAAGAATTATGTGGCCGCACTCGTCTCTTAAACTCTTGGCCCAACCCGTTAAGTATAAATATCAACCCTCATGCTACTGTCGAAATTTTACACTCTCTGAGAAATTAAAACAAGGCTATAATTTTGCACATCTGATTCACTCATCTGCCACTTAATTCAACATCTTTGATCCTTCCTTAACACCATTTCATCACTGGTATGTTCAAATCATCTCCAGAATTTTTTCAATTTTCTTAATTTCGTTTATAAAGTATTAGTTATTTTTTTAGACCATTTGTCAAATTCATATCCATGTGGGCTGTAGATTGTGTTCGATAAACTCTTAGTTGCTATTAGGGAGAATGGGTATTTTCTTATCATGATTAATTGCTACTACCATATCCAATTTATGCGTAAAAATTGAAACCCTAAGAATTCTTCTCGATGAATTTTTGAAATGTGTAGGTTAGGACATTGGTTTAGCAAGATTGTGCGGACCACATTGAAATTGTGCAGTCCGTAGAAATTCAACCATGGCTACAGAAAAGTGTGTGCAGACACAGATAAGGCATTCTCTATCTACAGAGAGTTGTCATTTTTGAGGTACCCATTATGTGGTCGTACTCAGAATTGTGCGAACCACACTTCATATGTGTGGTCGCACTCAAAATTGTGTGGACCGCAGAATAATCACGGAGGCTGCACTTTAAAATTGTGCGGTCTGCACAACCCCACTTTCGGTTGCACTTCGAATTGTGCGGTCCGTACAACTTCACCTGCGGCGGCACTTGCAATTGTGTGGACCACACTTCCCCACCCTACATAATGTTTTTGTTTTCAACTTTCCACTTTTCTACACTTTTGTTGTTTATTGCAGAAAATGGTTAGGCCTTGTGGACATGGTGATACATCAAAGGGGAGGGGTGAACCCTCCCGAGGCTGAGGCAAGAGTGCCTTACCACTCGCCTTACAAAGAGTTATATCTAAAAAGGCGACAGCCGGGGAGAGGTAGATCTGTAGAGCCCGCTAAATCAATTTCATATGTCCCATCTAAGGAAGCATCAGAGGGTCACTCTATGGAAGAGAAGCCTGATGCTCAATCACAACCACAGCAGCTTCAAGGGAGATTTCTGCTCCAAGATGAACCTTCCACATCAGAGAGTACTTTCGAGGGTTCGGAAGGTGACAATCAGGATTCAGAGGCCTCATCTATACATGCCCCCGATGCACCAGCTACTACAATGAATGAGGATGATATCCCGGATGATGGCCGAGGGGGTGACACCAGAGTTGCCGGGCTTGAGAGGTGGAAGAAGAAAGAAGTTTGGGAAGATAGGTTTGTCAGTATCACTGCATTCAATAGATTCCAAGTGGTGGTCGTTGAGATCGCTCACTCTTGAGCGTTAGTTTTTATTGAAAGATCTGGATAAATACAACCCGGTGGTGTCGAGACAACTCCAGGAGCAGAAAGGGTGGACATGGTTCACTCAAAGTGTGGTGGATGCCAAAGAGCACCTGGTCCAAGAATTTTACGCCAATATGGCGCATATAATAAAGGGGACCAAGGTGACAAAAGTGAGGAATTTGAAATTGAGGTTTGATCAAAGCACCCTAAACGCATATTTAGGGTTTGAAGATGTGGAGCCAGTGCAATACCTGGATAAGTTTGCACTAGGTGATGCAGCTCGCCCTTGGCTAGCTGAAATTCTGGAGGCCTTGGGACAACCACTACCATAGATCACAACAGGGATTCCTATTCAGCAGAACACCCTCAAATTTGAGGCAAAAGGATGGTAGACATTTGTGTGCAGTAGACTAGACCCATGCCAAAATGAAACCAATCTCCCAATCCCGCGAGTAGTGCTAGTCGCTTCTATAATGGTCGGGTACCCAATCAATATGGGTGTTGTGATGTCGGCCAACATGTCTCCGGTTGGTAGGTAATGTGATAGCTCCTACCCATATTCCAACACTATCATGGAGTACTTTACGGGGAGGGAGGGGGGTTGAGTCGAAGAGTTTTGATTCGAAAGTTCGGGAAAAGAAGCCATTCACCTTGTATTCTCTAAAAGACCTGAGGAACCAAAAGAATAAGGGTCAGCCGACTACTACAGTAGGCCAGTCTGATGAGCCTTCGGTGGTAGCTGCAGATTCAACAGACATGCCTTTCACTACAGCAAGACCTTCTACCAATACAACTGACATGCCCCAACCTCCATCTTCAGGGCCTTCAGCATCAGTTCCCTCCACTTCTACTTTGAGGCCGGTGCTTATGCCTGCTCATCCACTATCTGCGATGCGAGTCTCCCATACAGTGGTGAGCCTCAACAACTGGATGCAGACAGCTACTGCAAATCTGTCTGACATATCCAGTGATGTTGTAGCAAAGACATCTACCTCGGCACCCCAGATTCCTCCGATAGTGGAGGACATATTGAAGAATAATTTAGAGAACCAGAAAACCATCACGGACACTTTAGTGGCACATGGAGGAGTAATTGAGGAACTTGGGAAGTAGATAAAGAAGATGAGAAAATTTCAGGCATCCAAGAAATCAGTAGACATATTGAGGAGAGAGGTCACCAAGATAGTAGCCGCTGGAGACCTTTCATTTAATATGCTGACGGAGATAGATCCAGCAACACCATTAGTACCAGTGGCACCAACTGGCCAGTCTGAGGAGCCAGACCTGGCTACCGACACTGCTGAGGGGGTGCAATAGATGATCGCCAACCCAGCCACTCCCAGAGCCGAGGATGATGAGATCTAGTTAGAGGAGGCTGAGGGCGATGACGCTGCTATGGACACGGAGATATCCAAGGCCACATAGGGAGTCCTATTTACTCTGACCTTTCTTTATTCTTATTTTGGTAATCATTGGGGACAATGTTTATTTTTATTTGGGGGAGTGGAATTTATTTGATATTTGGATGATTTGACACTTGGTTTGTAATAACTGATAAAATTTTCTTTTTTTTAATTATATACATATTATTCTCTCTCTTTCTCTATTGATGTATATATTTTCTGTCTTCCTCTCTTATTTTGTATATTTATTTATGCTTTCAGCAGCTTGCTTTGTCGCTTCTTTATTTTGTTTTCTTAGTAGTCAATATTTGATATAATAGCTTCTTGTTTACTCTAATGGCTTCTTTTTAATCTAGTAGCTTCTTTTCATGTTTAAGTGGATAATAAGACTTTGATTTATTTAATGTCACAATTCTTTCTAAAGGTAGTTTTTGTGTGAACCGGGTGACTCTTCCCAATGATGGATGGCGTAACAACCTTCTTAAGGGATTGAGTTCATTTTTTGTGTTTAGGTAAGAATAGTAGAAATAATGAATAAAAAGACCTAATTGAGTCAGACTCGAAGAGTCAAACATGCTTCACTTGGTACCAACACACTTAACTACGTACTTATGATTAAAAACAAGTTCTTGAAAAGAAATAGCTCTAGTTAGTGACCTTCTGACTCTTGTGTTGACTTAAGCAATCATTGAGTAGTTTAGTCGATCCATTAGTGATTTTAAATCTTGAATATGGTTGTTGTGGGTGCTCAAATCTATCCTCTTTAACAATCCAGCTGTATTATAGGTGAGATATTTTTGTTGCAAGTTTAAGTACCCGTGTGAATGGTCTAAAACTTGTCCCGAATGTATTTCTAGGCAAAATTTTAAGTTTTGCTTGGCTTGAGAAGTGATTGTAGGCTCTCCTTGACCCGCTTGAAATTTTCCATGTCCCACCTATGTTGTTATCCCTAGTCAACCAATTTGAGCCTAAAGTCTTTCTCATTTGATAAACATGTTACAAGTCTTTACCCGTTTTGTAGTGACTCTCTCTTGGCACCGAGCTTTCCTTAACACTCTTGAGAAACAATTAGCTAAAACATAAGTTTGGGGGAGAGACGAGGAGTTTGAAAAAGGTATCAAGGCACAAAAAGAGAAAAGAAATGAAGAAAAGGAAAGGCAAAGAAAAAGAAAGAAAGAAAGAACAAAAAGAAAAATGCAAAAAGAAAGTGAATAAGTCGAAGAGTTGAAGGGATTCAAAGAAAAGTAATGATGCAAAGCATGGAGAAAACAAATAAGGAGAAAATGAATATCATGACCAAGAAGAGTGATGTTTAGTCTCTCTTGTTCCCCAAAGGAAAAAGAAAATGCCTCAAAGAATCGGCAAAACATAAGCCAAAAAGAGAAAATGGAGTGCTTAAGGAAAGATGAACATGTTCTATCTCAACATAACCAACCTTAGTTCAGAAGCCTTCATTGCTTTCGTAAAAAAAACCTGTGTAATTTCAAGCCGAGTGAACTTACATTAGTAGTTATCTACATGAGGGGCAAACCTATAGTACTTAGAGTCGTACTTGTGACATTTTTTTGAGAGAGATGAGCAAAATTTTCACCAATCTTTGAATTGAGTGCTACATTCTTAAGAGAGATATGCTACCAGAGAGTACAGGAGGAGGAGTTTGAGATCCACAATGACCTACATAAAAGTGCGAGCTTCCTTGATGTATAAAGTCAACTTTTGATGCTCAAGTGTCACACTAGAACTATTTGTGCTTAAAAGATCAAATCATTGCCTTATTGATAATTCATAAGTGTTGTAGGTAATTGTTGGTCCCAATTGATGTGTGATTGATGCATCTTAGATTAGCTGGAATAGCTCTTAACTTGTGGAGGTGAGATTTACCTTATTTGCTTAAGGACAAGCAAAAGCTTAAGTTTGGGGGAATTGATAAGTGGGGATTTTGACTACTTATTAGCGTCTTTTAGCTTTCATTTTAGTCCAAAATGTTTAATGGTGTTCCTGAAAACTGATGAAATGTGCTTAATTGCAGGAGTATTGAAAAATGAGCCACTCAGATGAACTCAACAAGGAGTGATCTGAACTCAAGGACAAAAACAGGCATAGAAGCTCAAAGTGCAGACCGCAGAATATCATTTACGGCCGCAGATTGTGAAGACAAGCTTATTAGAGACAAGTGCAAAGTGCGGCCGCACATGAAATGTGCGGCCGGAGAAGCTAAGCAAGAGTTTGCATATCCAGTTCAAAGGAAGTGCGGACCGCACAATTATTGTGCAGCCGCAGAAGACCAACTATACGGCCACAATTGCATTTGTGTGGTCCACAAAAGAGCCTTGAGCGGTCGCACCCAGAAATGTGCGGACCGTAGAAAATGAAAGATGCGGCCGCGGTTCAGAATTGTGCGGACGCAAGATTCAAATCCTGTGAAGCTGAAGCAACGTGCGGACCGCATATGGAATTGTACGGCCACAGAACCTCCGAAAGGACATTTTTATCCGAAAATTCTAGTTTTGTATAAATAAAAGAGTTTTACTTTTTTAGGTTAAGTTTTGAATATTAAAAGTGTTGTAGCTGTTTCTCTTTGCTTCTTTAGGTAAGTTTAGCTTATTTTGTTGATTTAACATTGGATTTCTATATTTTAATCTTTCAATATGAGTTTTATTATCTCTTCTTCTTTATTTTCTTCTACACCCACTATGAGTAGCTAGATTTTTACTAGGGTTGTGACCCAACCCTAGTGTGTAAACCTTATGGGTGATTAATTTTATGTGTGTTTATGAATGGGTGTTTGTTATTTAGCTAGGTTCATGCTTCAATTGTGGAATTAATGGTTGCAAACATTGATTCATGCCTATTTGACTTAGTCTGTTCTTGAGAAAGAGAGACCTAGTCTAGGTTAACTTAGCTAACAAGGAATTGGGTCATTTAAGAGGTTGATTAACCTAATTAAAGGGTTCAACCTAGAGATAGTAATAACCCGACTTGTGCTCTTATCAACCGTTTTGGTAAGATACCCATTTAGACTTGAGAAAGCCAAATTGGGCAAATTCACTCTCTGACCGAGAGGTATTTAGTGGGCAACATAGTGTTGTGAGCTATACACCCTAATCAATAAAACAGCATAAAAGTCTTCATCCCATTAGACAAACACCTAGGTCATGATCACAACCCTAGGCCTTTTTATATCTTTGAAAAATACTCAAAAACAATCTTCTCTAGTTTAATATTTCTAGAATTGCAATTCTTAGCTTAATTTTAGAAGTAAAAATAAAACTCTGTTTGTGGAAGTGCAATCTAGATACTTCACATACTCACTCCGAATATATATTACTAACTCCCATTTTAGCTCCCTGTGAACTCGATCCCGACTTCTTGTTGGGTTTTATTATTGCAAACGACTGTGTCATACCTCATTAGAGGCGCGCATTTGGACGTCATGAGAGATCAATTTGATCAGTAGCAAAAATCAATGGCAGAAAATTAAAGAACGCATATGATTGACAACAATATATTTTTGGCACCATTAATCATTAGTGTTGAAGCTACACCATTTCAAAGAGTAAACAAATAAAAGTTTAACAAAATAGAAATATACATATATTTGAGTAATTACACAATATATTAAGAAAATAGTTTGATGACTTTTACAAACAATGTTGAGCTAAAAATTCAGCAGTTTCTAAGAATAATTTTAGCAATAAAGGAAAAATAATTTAGGATCGATCTACGTTTGTAATGCAATTTAAATAATTTCTTATTATTTATATCACAAGTACTGAACGTGCCCTTGGAGAAAATGTCATTTATATATCTGATTACTGGAAAAAATAGCAAAGAGAGCATTATACTTTTAGTAACAAAGATTAAGAATCATATGATCAAATGATAAACCGGATCGTCGCAAAAGATTTCATAAACAAAATATTCTTTACACAAAAAAACAAATCAAGAAACATAATAAAAATTATTAACTAGACCAGATAGAAGCCATGATGAAGCTGACAATTGACTAAATTTTTTTCCTACTTCGGCGTCCCAAAAACTTAGTACACCTTTCACCTTTTTAGTATCATAAAATATTGTTCAGATTAATCAGTTACATTAAAATTTCAAAACATAATCCAATTACCCCATATAAAGAAATAGTTGGAAGGAATGATTTAAAGAAGGTATTGTATTAACATAATACTTGTAAAAAGTAATATGAAAGAAAAAGATGCACTTTATTTGAAATTTGTAGATGAGTTATGTATGTCGGAGATGGTGACTAGTGAAACAAAGAAGATGAAATAATTCTAATTAGGAGCTAAAAGGTTGCAGAGTGCGTAATACCCTTTTCTCAAGGAGTTGAAAGGTGCAACCTACACATTTATCATTTATGTAGCTATCTATCGCCCTATTGTCTTCTCAATTATCTTATTTAATGCAGATTATAGTACACATTGTTATTTATTGAAAGCTAAATTTACTTTTTAGTACAAAAATAGTACTATATAAAAGTAGCAATCAAAGAAAGGATAAAATGGTCTTTCAGCTTTTATGGGATATTTTAGTAATTTACTTTTGACTTTAAAGACTTCACACTTACAATATAGTATGAAATATAGTATGATATGACGTTTTTAACAAATTCCATATTTAAATGGTTCACTTTGTTCTAGCATAAAGGAAAGGGTTTTATTGTGGTTGGAGTTGAGAGAAAATTAAAGGGATAAAGGACAAGAAGGCCTGTAACAACGAACTGGCCTGACATAGTGGGAAGTGCAAAAAGAAAAAGAAAGAAACAAGATGGGAGAAGATGTACTAGAGTTAATATCGAGATCCATCTCCATTGTTATATCAATCCTTCTTTCTTTTCAAATTTTCTAGAGTTCACGTAATTAGCTAAACAAAAAAATTTGAAATTATGATTTATTTTTGTAAAAATAAAACTCACTCAAGTGTGTTCTTTGGAATCCAAACTTGTACCTCCACTTAGATCCCGTTTGGACATAAATTTTTTTCCTTTTTTTCCAATTTTTTTTTTTACTTTTTCTTGAAATCAGGTTTTGTTCATATAATTTCTAATTTTTATTTGAAGATGCATTTTGAAAATTTTAAAAACTCCAAAAAGCTATTTTTCAAATTTTTTACTCAAATCACTCACAAAACTTCAAAAACAACCCTAGCTGAAATTTATGTCCAAACACAACTCTAAATTTTAAATACCATTTTCATTTGAATTTTTTTTTCAAATTGCCTTTTAAATATATTTATTTAAGTTATATAACTTATTTCCAGACTGTCGTTACGTTTTATTCAATTTATTAACTGAATAATTTTAATAATATGGAAAGATAATTAGATAAAGACAGAATCCCTTGTAGGAGATTAGAGCCTTCACATTTTCAACATCATAGTTTCAAGGAAATTATATTAATCGCACAAAACTCGTGAACCAGACTCGTTTTGCAACACTATTGATGTGAATTTCCTCTCCTTGGGAAGATCTAGAGAATAATAGTGTGTTGGGCAGAATCTCATTTATGCATTCCAATTAAGTTGAAAATTGTGCCGTCCATGATAGAAGAATGGTTGATAAGAGAGTCAGGGAAAGAGATTGACAGGTTTCTAAAATTAGTAAGCTTTCAAAGAACAAGTGCATATGACTAGACAAATTTTACGTTAGAAAGAGAGAAAAATAAAGTGATAAAAGACAGTATAAGTTGGCATGATACATGCCTTAGGACTCAATTCGTAGCCCAAGGGACAAATTCGTCTTGATATCGGCAAACTCAACAGCATACCTACTGTATTCCCAAAGTGTGGTGATGATTTATACTTCAATACCATACAAGAGAGAGGGTGATTTGTGTGGTGACGAATTTTTCGCTTAAACTAATTATGGAAGGACCTGGTTCTTTTATGTATTTCTTATACTACTGTTGCGGAATAATAAATGCAGAAAATAAAAAACACAAGTATTTTTACGTGGAAATCACCCGACTCAAAAGATGAAAAAAACCACAACCTACTACTCAGTAGGATTTTTCCCAACACTTCACTAAATCACTGAGCCAAAACAACATTTACAAAACTCTTTGTAAACCTAAAGATTATCTCTGATCCCGTTGTAGCACACATCCTCTAACTGTTGCGACAACTTCAAGTTAACTCTAACTTGAATACTCTGAGTACTTATTACAATTGCCTCTAGATAAAGCTGAAAGGTACAATATGAAAACACCTACTACAATTGAATTGCCTCTAGATAAAGCTGAAAGGTACAATATGAAAACACCTACTACAATTGAACTAGAATGAAAGACGGACACTTGGAACTGGTTCTTCTATCTGGTTCACGTAGCTTCAGGTTTGCATACTTGAATCACACACGAACTGCTTGCAAAATTACCTTGTTATTTTTCTCTCAATTCACGTTAACTTCTGTGTTTATGCAACACATGTAAAGTGAGAACACCCTGCAATTTATAGAGTTAGTAGATGAAGAAATAACTAGAATTTTAATGCTACTCTTCCTTGGTGGAAGAGTTCAAGATGATTTCAATTTCTAACTCCTTCCCTATCTTGGATAGTGTTCTCTTTGACTAAGGAGTCCTTCTCCTTATCAATTATGCAACATTTTCGATCAGGAGATATTGAATACACCAAGTTAAGCTTATCTCCTTCACATGCATCCCACATGCTCAAATCTGCCCATTTTTATGAACCTGAGGGAAGGAACTGGAGGGATGGACATGGTTCATGCGTGAGCTTCCTTTGTCAATCTTCAAAACAAACCTTTACTTGGACCAACAAATTCCCCCTTTTTAATGATGACAAACTCTGTGCTTTTTCATAAGCTTAGTCTCTGTTTCAACTCAGATCAACATCAACACAATGTTAAAAACATATTTTATTTTTATCACTTATAATCAAGGACCAAGTATATTAGGTTATAAACATCACTGTTCAAAGTATAAAGCATGTAAAGCACAACCCTTTTTCCCCTTTTGGCATCATCGAAGAGTTGTATAAAAATGTGAGATAACTAGATTTTAAAGTTTACTCATGGCCACTGGGGCTACTTCAAATGCAATCATGGATTAATCATCATAGATCAAGCTAAAAAATTTAACCATCAAAGAAATATAAACAAACAGTTAGAGCAAAAGACAGTGAATTTTATTGATGATTGATAAGATTCTACCGCAAAGCATAAACAGAAATAAAAATACTAGAAACATGAGCAAAAGAAACAAAAAGTCCCGAACTAGGTCATTAGTTGATCTACACTAGGCTAGAAGGCTTAGGGTTGGGAAGAGCTAGGTGCTTGATTTTTGACTTGGAGGAGTTTCAGCATATCTTGAAAAATGCCATCATTCTTTTCTTTTTCTCTTACCAGCTCAGTTATGAGAGCATCTCTCTCCGTTTCGACCTCAACCAACCTCTTCTTCGTCCTTTCAATCTCAACATCCTTAGCCCCACTTTCTTGCACCAAGGTTCTGGACTTGCTATTCACTGGTACCTTCTTTGATGAACCAGTTTCTTTAGGAGTGGCATTGACTTTATAATAGCAAGCAAGCAGAGTATTAACCCCAAAATTATCCTTGCTTGTACTAATCTCCCACGTCTTCATATATATACCTAGAAATGTGCAAGTACAATTTTGAGAATGAAGCCATAGGAAATGACATGAGTTTTGGTGCCATTGATAACCCTATCAGTAGGTCCGCGATGGTTTTCTGTTCAAATGGAACAGGTTCATCTATCTTTTTCCCAAGTTGAATCAACCCCTTAGCAGCTTTGCCAGACCCACTTCCCCTTGTTTTCTTGACACTCGTCTCTACTCTACTAGATTCCTCTCCCCAAACAACCATTGCACCTGTGTCTTTGGTTAAACTCACAGGAGTGGGTGAAGAATCAACTATGCTTTTACCCTTTCCCCTCACAGCACTCCTAGCACCCTTGCTCTCTTTTTCTTTTCCCTTTTTATTTTTACCACCAACTTCTCCAGATTCTGTAGTCTCAACACCTGCTATAGAATCCTACCAGTACAAATCTATTCTCCAAATTTGCAGCAACTTCAGAAATTGTCTCAGGAGTAACTTTAGAATCAGAAGATACATGTTCAGCTTCGGAATACCTACTTTATTCCCCCTTAGTATCATCCTTAAATGAATCTTCAAATTTTTGGGATTCTTCTTCCCTACCTGCTTTCAATTGCTTGTTTATTTTCTAGATCTGCTCTCCTTTAGCGACAGTCTTGCGAGCCATCATCTCTACTCTAGTTTTCTTAGAGATTAGTGTGGTTGAAGGAGTGGTAGAAGGCGTGGAAGTGGTTTCTTGTGGTGGTGATGAAGTATTTTCAGAGGAGTTCGACAAATCTTGTCTAGGGTATAGAATATAAGAGAATTAGATTGTGTTTGGAAGATGAAAGAAGAATGAGAATTTTTGACGGCTTGAGAGAGATAAAGTAAGGAATACACTAAAGCTGATCAATATACAGAGGAATAATTAATGGGGCAATGACATCTTTTAAGACTCTTAGAAGTTTAATCAAACTGAAATTCAGTTTTGAAGAGATGTTGGAGTGTATCCCTAGAATCTAGGTACTTCCATTCGGTTGGGACTCTTTCGAACGGAACTAGTTCACTTGTAACGGATAATTCCAAAAGGAGTTTGGAATTAGGTAGGACTCTGCTCATGATCCAAATATAATTATTTCAAATTATGCAGAGTGTAGAAAACATACCTATTTATCTTGATGAACTAGGTTCTTTATTGAAAATTCTCTTGTGTAAGTCTAAATTTTCTTAAATGAAGAAAATATCATTAGAGATTAATGAGTCATTTTAGCACATGGCATAGGAGTATACTGCTGAAAGTATGAGACTGAGCAAGATTTAATCTAATTATATACAAAATTTACAGACTTTCTAACCAATAATTTTTTTCTCTCAAATATAATTTTTTTACATTTTTTTGTTTAACTTCGAACTGGTCCGTTAAGGTGATCTTAATCATCCCTAATTCCAACTTGTCCCTCTCAAAGAGATCTCTACTTAAGGATTTTGTTTCTGAAGACCTATTTTGTGCCAATTACTAATATATCCTTGGGTCTTGGTACTAGTTGCCAAACTCGACTCCTTTCGAATTAGTTGAGTTCATCTCGCATTGCATTTACCCAATATGCATCCTGCAAAGCCTCAACAACATTTTTAGGTTGAATAAGAGATAAAAAAGCATTAATAGAACAAAGAATCTTTAATAAAGATCTAGTTTTGATTCCAGAGGTTGCATGAGTGATTATATTCTCAATGGAATGAGAACTTTGATACTTGTAAGATTTCACAACCAATTGGTTTCCCCTTGATGTTCTTTCAATGCTTTGTTGTTGTGGAACAGGTTTATGGATAGGTTCCATCGAGGTTTGAGATTCAGTTCCTCTTTGTTCAGTTCCCCCTGTCAGGTTGCCCTGAGTAGAAGAACATGTTCCATCACCTGTTCCTTCTTCTGGCGTAGCTTCAGTTTGGGCTGTGATTTCATTTAAATTTCTTACCAGCCCAATTGTTTCATCTTCATATTCCCGTCTCTCAGAAAGAATGTTAGTGTCATCAAAAACCATATGTACACTTTCTTCTACACACATAGTTCTTTTGTTATAGATATTATAAGCTTTACTATGTGAAGAATATCTCAAGAATACTCTCTCATCACTTCTGGGATCAAACTTTCTTAGGGAATCTTTTTCATCATTGCGAACAAAGTACTTGCATCTAAATTCCCTAAGATGGGATATATTTAGCTTTCTCCCTTTAAGTGACTCATAAGGAATTTTCTTAACAAGAGGTCTAGTCATGCAACTATTTAAGATGTAGCACATGCAGTGTTCATACCTTCTGCCTAGAAGCTATGAGGCAGTTTACTAGATAGAAGCATAGTACTAGCCATTTCTTCCAATGTCCTATTCTTTCTTTCGATTACACCATTTTGTTGTGGAGTCCTAGGTGCATAAAAGTTATGATCTATGTCATGCACATCACAAAATTCAGCAAATTTAGCATTTTCAAATTCAGTACCATGATCAAACCTAATTGATGCAAGTTGATTACCTAGTTGTTTTTGAGTTTTTCTAACAAAAATAGTGAACATGTCGAATGCTTCATTTTTTTAGATGTCAGAAATAGTGTCCAAGTAAACCTAGATTAATCATCAATAAGCACCATAACATATCTTTTACCACCTCAGCTCAGAGTTCTCATTGGTCCAAAAAGATCTATATGGACCAATTCCATCGCTCTGGTGGTACTTACCATTTTCTTGCTTTTGACAGAGGATCTTACCTGCTTCCCCCTTGCACAAGACTCATAAAATTTGTCTTCCTTTAACTTAATGTTAGGCAGTCCTATCACCAAGTCCTTCGAGACTAATTTGTTGAGTTGACTTAGAATGGCATGTCCAAGTCTTTTGTGCCAAAGGAGGGGATCATTATTCAACACACTTAAGCAAGTGAGTTTATTTTTTGAAAGTGTGGACAGATTTACAATGTAAATATTGTTTACTCTTTTTCCCTGCAAATCAATCTTGTTAATGGTAAGATTTATCACAAAACATTTGGTAGAGGTGAATGCTACCAAGTTACCTCTATCACACAATTGTGATATACTGATTAGGTTGTATTTTAGGCCATCTATCAAGTAGACATTCTCAATAGAGTGAGAATCAGTCTTACCTACCTTTCCAACACCAATGATCTCACCTTCCTTCCCATTTCCAAAGGAGACATTACCTCCTTTGAGGTCCTCTAGTGAAAGGAACTGGTTCTTGCATCATGTCATATGCTTTGAGCATCCACTATTCATGTACCATATTTGGTTGTTCCCTTCACTTGGACCCGCAAAAAGAAATCAGGGGTTAGTCTTGGGAACCCAAACTAGTTTGGATCCCTTTCTATAGGCAAAAGGGTGAATCATATTCTTTTTAGCCCAATCTGGCAGCCTATTTTTCCCTTGAACAAACTCTTTATTCTTTTGACTAGCCTTTTCTTTTGCAATACATTCACTTTTATAGTGACCAGTTTTACCACAATGTGTGCAAATTTTAATCTTAGGAAGTGTGAGGTACTTACTTTTGGGATCCCACTTAGGTGCAGGGGTCCCGTAGCCAAGTCCTCTCTTGTTGCTACTATGGTGTTCATGTAGCCATGAAAGTGCATCGGAAGACCTGTTCCATTTACAGGTTCTGTCTATCTCATGCTTGACCTTGCTCAGATCCTCCTTTAGGGCTCTTATCTATTCATCTCTTTTATACAACTTGTTGATGCCAATTTTTCCCTATAATATTTTATAAGTGCATATATACCTTCAAAACTATGCATTAGCATCAATGGATATTTTTTTCATAATTTCTATATTTTTTAAATTAATTTGTTCTAGTGTTTTATTTATATAAATGATTACAAAATTGCATCACAAATGGCTCTATAACATTTCAATGATTTAATTTTTCTATTTATAGCCATATTAAGGTCTAATTATTTTACAAATGGCCAGATTTACACTTTTTTATTACAATTGCAATAATTTTGCAATTATAGCCCATGTATATATCACTGCATTGTGTTATCAGAAATTAGCCCATTATATTTTTAAATATTGAATAATTATTTTAAAGCACCTATGTGCATGAAAATTATTTTTTCTCATTGTTAATTATTTTATAAAATAATTTTTTATTCAAATACTTGGGTATTTAACAAATAGCCCTCTTATTTTCGGATTTAGCCTAATTAAATAGCCCAATTTCAACCCCTAACGCACTAAGACCAGGCCCAAACCGATCAAACCCAACCCCAATTGACACAACCTGACCCAAGCCTCTACTAATCCTGGTTGTTGATCACAGAGATCAACGGTCATTATCATTTCTTACCTTTTTAATTCCAAACGACCGCCCTCTAACCTAGATCATTTTCACCACACTCCGCCACCCTCTTTCCCTCATCTCTTCAGTGCTCTCTCTGAGACCTAGACCAAACCCTAGCCACCGCCACCCAAAACCAGCCCTAATCCCTCCGATCCTCACTCGATCCATGGATTCCCATGGCTGTTTGAGACTTATACTTATATCATATGTCTCTTGGTTGCTCGTTTTTGTGATTTCATGGAAAGATATCGAAGAGATCTAGTCCAGATCTTGTGCAAGACCCTCTGAGAGTCCGTCGATAGTCTGTGAGTGCTTTTCTATCGATGTTTTATGGTTCAAATCTCTGGTTCAAGACCAAATTTCCCTTTACCCTTTCTTTTTTGTCAAAAACCTAATGTTTGGACTTGAATCGGTTCAGATCTTCGAAGATCCAGAACAATTCTGAGTTCATCACTAACTTTCTTTAAGGTTCCCTTACTTTTAATTGATTTTCAACACTATACTATTCTAGGGTTTTTGATTTCTTTGTTATTTGTTGTCCGAGCCCCTGCCTATTTGAAGTGTTTCAAGTTTCCATTGCTATTTTCATTAAGGTCTTTTGATTTCTATATTGTCAATCAACCTCAAGTGTTTTCAAATTAGGGTTTTTCTACTTCTTCCGTGTTTTGCAAAAAAAGATTTTTCTGAGATCTTCATGTATTGTTTAATCTTTCTTGCATGATTATGTTTCTGGTTCAATTGACTGACTATTCATTGTTTGATTTCAACCACTTACCTGTATTGTTGAAATAATTAATTATCTAGGTTTTCATTTCTTTATTGAAGTAACTTACTGATTTCTGTTCGTTTCCCTTAATCTTGAGGCTCTTGATTTACATCTCTTATTTATTTATGGTTTAACTGACCTTTGATTGATCTTTAATTATCTATGATTGCCTTATTCGTGTGATTAATTGCTTGATTTATGGGCTCTAACCCTAACTGACTATTAAACCTACTTCTTGCCTTATTTGATAATTCAATTAGAGTTATTTATGGTATAATTCCCTAATTTCCTATCCTCAATCAAGCATTGATTGATTATTTGGTTACTTCCGTTACCTTATTCACAATAGTTACTTGCCTTGCCTTAGTAAACTATCTGAATGGTTCAGGGATTCTTACTGATTCCTTTATATGGTTTGATTGGGATTCTTTCCTTAATTAGACCCTTATTATTATCGTTTGATCAATTACCCCCTAATTAAGGAGTCTACTCCGAACTCCTTTATATGATTAGATTCTGAGATCCTATGATTTCCTTAATTGACTGAATACTGATTGTTTTACCTTATTTTGGCTCTACTCTAAACTTCTATATCAGCACTATCATTCTACTCCATTCAACACACGAACAGTAGTTCAGAATACACACACATACATTCAAACTCTCTCTCCTTTCTTTGCTACTTGTGCTACTGTGGGTCTAGCTGGCTGAAAGCCAAGGCTAGATAGTGGAATTGCACCTGTTTTTTTCATATTCTGCATTTTTCTTCTTTAATTGGTATGTCTCTAGTTAAATTTTGAAACTCAACCTTATGTGTTCCATGTCTATACATCCATGTTTGTTCCTGTACTAGTTACTCAATTCATTTCCATGTTTACTGCTTTAGTCAGCATGTTTAAACTCTGTCTTCTCTTGTTAAATGTGTAGTCAACATGCCTAAATCTCACTTGACTATTTGACATTCTACTAGCATGTTTATTTAGCCCCTGTTTACTCTCTTTAATTAGTGTAATCATGTTGCTAATTTAGTTGTTTAGTATACTTGGTTGATCTTAATGAGCACACACCTTGTCTTCAACATGACTATGTCTTAATTGCTTCTTATCATGACTAGTTTGTCAAGTCTCTGAACTACTAGACCCTTGTTTGTTTTGTACAGTTGTTGCTCCATATGCTCCCCTAGACCCTGTTGTATGTTTGAACTTTCTATGTCCCAACCCCCTTTGACCCTATTTGCAAACTGATTGCTGAATGATTGTGATTCTAAGCATTCTAAGTCTGTGTGATTGCCCTTCCCAGAACTGATTTCAAACTATTTTTTCAATATTAGTATTTTCTCTAAAATTGTGTCTATTCCTGAAAAATGTTTTCACTATTGAAATTTATTTCAACATTGTTTTATGTCAAGCGCTCTCGCTTCTACTCTTAGACTATTAAGTTCTTCCCTTCTAGTATGTGTACTGCTTAGGGATACTTGAGATCTCTCTTAACTCGGGCATACCAGGACTGGCCCTTCCACACTGCACATAATCAATCCCCATTTGAGAAATGGTCTTGGTGTGAGCACTACCCGGGATCCTTGAGGTCCTTAGGGAACTCTGACACACCAAGTCACACATTATTGGTTGTGAGATCTTTGGCTTCTGAGATTATGTTGAAGGCCTGGCATTCCCAGGTTTACTTTGATCCTGATTTAGGCTCCCTATAGCATAGTTTCATTTACTTATGTAATTCATTTGATCCTGGTTTGTAATAATATTATTTGTAAACAGATGTTGGGGTGATTAGTATAAAGGGAGGGTTCCTCTATGATGTTTGTGTAAAACTAGTTAGATATCATGCTTTAGATTGGCACATAGTAGAAATCTTGCTCTTAGTTTATATACATATTTGCAACAGAAATCCTGCTTTGAGTGCATGTTGTGATAGAAATCATGTTCTAGGCCCATAATTCATGTTGCTTGCATCAAAACATGTCATAAGTCTATAATATTTGCATTAGAAAACCTACCTTAGGACACTCACATTTATATTTTGCATATTAGAAACATGTTGTAAGTTCATCACTTATTTCTATGACTCTTCATAAGTTATTATCACCTGGAAATCACGTCATCAAATTGCTGCTGTAATCATGCTTAATAAAAATGATCATCTTTATGTGCATTAGAAATCCTGATTTAAGACTTTGTTTGCATTGGCTGTAAACCATGTCTACATCGTTTTGAATAAATAACTATCTATAAAAGGGTTTAAAACAGTCCAGCACATAGATATCATATCCTAGTGTAAACATGCATAAAATCAGTTTTGTAATATTAATCACTTAGACCAGCATGCCTATAGGACTTTTCAAGTTGTTTAATTAGTTCCCAGATTGTGACTGCCTATAGACCCACACCTAGGCAAGCCTTAGGCAATTAAATAACTGTGAAATCAGGTTCTGTTTATGTGTGAAACTATCTAGGTTTAACAGGCTATACAATCAATAGGCAAACTAATTAGAGTTCTACCACTTTGCTCTTAAACAAATGCTGCATATTCTATATATGTGATGTTCATCTAGATATCATGTTCTAAGGCTTTCTGAATTTCTTCAAAATCAGTTGTTTGAGACGTGCTATGTATTTGTCTATGTGTGGATGCAAACATGAGCCCTTAATTGCTTCCCTATTTGACCGTCCTATGCGTTCTTTGTTGTCGCTTAGATTTTACCTTTTAAATACCTTAGGAGTGTCTAGAACTACCTAAGTATAGAGGTACTAAATACCTCCGGGACCACAAGAAAAGGACGAGTAAATCACGCTTAGAGTTCGTTAATTAAACTCGCTTATATGACAACTAAGGGGAGGGTAATGGGTAGTAAAAGGATATGATGCCTTGTGCGCTAATGTCACGTATAGTCCCTCTAGTTGAGGAGGATTATCGGGCATTGTACAGATTGATCCTATAGGCTAATCAACTTAGGACTTCCTTTCCCAAATTCACATATGTGTATTTAGACTGCCTAAACTTCTTTGGTTTATGTATGTATGCTTGAACTGTTCAAACCTCCTTAATTTTGTGTGCTTAGACCATCTAAACTTTCTTGGTTGTATATGTGTTTAGACTATGTAAACTACCTTTATTTGCAAATGTATGCTTAGACCGCTTACTTGTTAAATTACTAATTTAAATAACTAAGTTTGGTTGGGACCCACCATTGTGGACCGCGAGGGGTTCCTAACACCTTACCCTCAAGGTTATTTCGAGCCCTTACCCTAATCTCTGGTAATACAAACTGGTTACATGAGTTAATTGCTCTAGGTGCCCTAACGCACCTTAATCCGTTAGGTGGCAACTCTTCAAATACCCAATTCTCAAAAGGAAACGAGTTGTTTCCAATGAGTGTCGAAACCCGGACTCTACGAAGGAAAAAGGGGGCGCGACAGCATGGCAACTCTACTAGGGATATTTTAGGCTCTTACTATAATGAACTCATTTTTTTGTGAATTAGTCTTAAGCATGATTTATCCCGTGCACCCTCCCCCTTATTTGGATTTAATTGCTTATTTATGATTTCCTTTATTTCCTAAAATAGACTTGTCCCTCTGTTTTCTTTTTCCGTAACTGTCTTTTAATTATTTAAATACTGCATTTATCATTTTTTAACGTGTAAATATGGGACAACATGCTATTTATTGTTACATAAATCATTCTCAATATTATATTCCACTCGTGCGTAATCAATCCTATAGAAATGCTTGATGAGTATTTGCGCTCTTCCTATATATTATCCTTTAAATTTAGAAAGGCGTATTTGTGGTAAAACTAGTCGATCAGTGGTGCATTCGACGGTTCCGTGCCTTTCCCCCTCAAGTTGTCCACTTGAGAGTCCAAGTCTAGACCTCTATAGCAACCTTACTCTAATTAATTGTGCATGCATCATGGTCAAACCTAGCCGGGTTAATATATTGTCCGCATAATAACCGTTTAAGACAAGCCTCGTCCAAAAGTCCATCGGGTTTTCCATAATCCCAACAGACATAACCACGATTGCGTGCATTAATTTTGGAGAAATAAGTGCCAGTATGCTAATCATTATTGTATAAATAGACGAACCTTGAGGGGGGAAAGGGCTTAACCATATTTTGTTTTGCAGAAAATGAGGCATGAAGTCCCCAGATTCGGTATGGTCGGTAGCATACCTCCACTTTGCTAGATTGGTGGAGGGATCTTCCCTCTAGTGACCAAAATTATGTGAAACGAGTCATTGTGAATTTGCCTTCACCATTAGATCTTCAACCAAACAAAATGTTGATCGAGGCTGCCACTCTATTTTGGGACAATGAAAGGGTCGTGTTCCGCTTTGGGGACAGAGAAATGAATCCCCTTCTAGATGAAATAGGAGGATTTGTCGGGTTGCCTTGGGATAGCCCTAGTCTGTTAGCACCTGAAAATTGCACCGCTAGAGGGTTCCTTAAGATGATGGGGATGAATAAAAATGATGATTTGGAGTGCCTGAAGAACTTATACATACCTTTTGACTTCCTCTATGAAAGATACGGTCACAGTAGCTCTTACCATATTTTTGATGATGAATTCTCAATCACCTCCTTGGGCTGGGTTCATCGTAGGGTCTTAGTGTTCATTGTGTGCTTCTTGGGCATGCTAGTATTCCCAATCCAATGGGATAGAATCCATACCACGCTGGCTATGGTGGCCAAAGCTTTGATGGACGAGATCGAGGTACAGACATATACTATTGTCCCTATGATCGTTGCAAATATGTACCGAGCCTTGGAACGCTGTCAGAAGGGGTCCAGATTCTTTGAGGGTTGCAATTTGTTATTACAAGTTTGGCTGTTAGAACATCTCCAAAGGGGTCAATACCACCAAGAGTTTCCACGAAGGCCGTGGAATGACCACATAGCCTTCCATCACCCTAAGAGAATGACTTACATTTCGGACATGTTTGCTTAACCTAAGGATGCTATAGGATGGGTACAGTTCTTCAACAAGTTGACTGAGGACCAGATTCAGTGGATGTTCGAGTGGTTCCCCATCGACGATTTCATCATCAGATCCAGAGACGTCCCACACTTGGTGTTGATTGGGTTAAGGGGGATATACCCTTATGCTCCCCTCAGGGTTATGAGACAGGTAGGTAGGAGACAGGTCATACCACGGGTCACTAAAATGAGCCACTTCATAGCTGATTTCCATGGTGACGCCATCCCATATAAGAATGAAGCACAACATATGTGGACTTTGAAGATTATTGTGGAGAAGGATACCATCGAGCCAGACCGATATCATGCGGGCCACTCATACTTTTACCCCTCATGGTTGGATGATAATCTATCAGGAATCTTTGAGCCAAGGGTTGGTCCAGGAAATAAGGTCATAGATGAATTTGCTGAAGCAGAGGTGAAGTATAACAAGCTGCACAAAAGAGTTTGAGAGTCTGAAGCTGAGCATATGGCGCAGCATAAGGCCGATATGGAAATGATTAACGAGTGGAAAGAGAGAGCTGTTAAATCCAGTGAAAGGCTGGAATATCTGGAGTACAGTTTAATAGAATTAGAAAGGAAAACAAGAAAGGGAGTCACCAACTGTCAGAACGCTGAGGGAAACGAAGGAGGACAATTGGCAAGGGCATTCTTATTGCGGAACCTACATGAGCTGGGAGAGTTGCTCGACAACAGCATCCGATCTAGAGAGGGTCCTTCTGGGACCTAGTAGATTAGGTTTACTTGCATTTCTTTTAAATGTAATAAGGTCAAGTGCCATTAGTAACATTATTTAGTGTCATTTTGGGGCATTTATTTTTACATTAATGAAATGAGGCAATTATTGGCACTGAATTTCTCCAAATCTATTTGTCGCTAGGCCTACCTCGGGCATAATGAGGTTCCCAAATTAGGACACAAATTTAAATTCCCGCAATACATATTTAAATACTGCAAACATTTCAAAACCATTACTGACTCGTTTACCTTTTGTTTTTCTTTATTCTTTATTTCCATCCCCTAAGGTTGGTTCGCACATACTGACATCATCAGCGTATCACTCCAGATTTAGAGGCCCTCCACCTCCTCCTCCTCCAAGTACTACAAAGAGCAAAGGGAAAGCTAAAATGGATGACTTAAAAGGTATTTGAAAGGAAATGCGGAGAATTGAGAAACTTCAGATGGTCGGAGTACTCCGGCACCAAACGATTTGGTTTTACGGTTAGAACAAAAGATATTGGAGCTACAGGGAGAACTTGAGCAGGTCCGCAACTTGAAAAACCTATCCCTCCCCCTGAATGTCCCCGATATCAACCAACAAAACACCAAAAACCCAGTGCCTCCCCAAAATACACCAAACGAGCATCTACAAAACCCTCCCGCACCGTATCAATATGCAACTCGACCTCAAAATCTCAATCCCTTTCCGATACCAACTCTGCCACAACACCACCATCAACCAATCCAGTACCTACCAACTGCTACTTATCACACTTCCCAGAACACACCACAACCCATTCCCGACCCTCAAAACTCAACCAATGATCACCACTACACCCAGATTCTAGGCACTCACCAAAACAACCCTATATATGTGGAAACCGTACCTTACTCCACTCAACCAGCCTCCTATACAACAAAATCCACTGAGAAGGACCTACTCATCAAGAACATTGCTGAGGAACTCAAGAAGCTGACAAGTCGAGTGTAGGGTGTCGAAGGAAGCAAAGGGATAGAAGGTTTGAAATATGAAGACCTATGTATACAGCTGGATGTAGAACTGCCAGAGGGTTACAAACCTCCCAAGTTTGAGATGTTTGACGGTATAGGTGGTCCAAGTGTTCATCTAAAGACCTATTGTGACAAGCTTGCCGGGGTCGGAATGGATGAAAAGATCCAGATGAAACTTTTTATGAGAAGTCTTATAGGAGATGCTTTGTCCTTGTACATTAGCCAGGATCCTAAGAAGTGGTCCAACTAGGTGAGTATGGCGTCTGATTTCATGGACCGAGTCAGATTCAATACAAAAAATGCACCATATGTTTTTTACATTCAGAACCTTAAGAAGAAGCCCACTGAGACTTTACGCGAGTATGCTACTCGTTGGAGGTCACAAGCGGCCAAAGTTAGGCCAGCTTTTGATGAGGAACAGATGAACAAATTCTTCGTCAGAGCACAGGACACACAATATTATGAAAGGTTGATGGTTATTGAAAACCATTAATTCTCTGATATCATCAAACATGGTGAAAGAATCGAAGAAGGCATAAAGAGCAGGATGGTAACAAACTTTGAGGCATTAAAAGCCACAAACAAAGCACTACAATCAGGTGACATATCAAAAAATAAAGACATCAGGGTAGTAATGGTGGCTTAGGGGCCAAAATCTCCACTAACATACCAAACATCTCCACTCACATGCCAAGCACCTCTACCCACATACCAAACACCTCTACCTACATATCAACCCTCATCTCCCATGTCCCCAACCAGCCACTATCTATCACACCTATAATTCCCAACCGTCTTATTTCTAGTCACCTCCAACTCGCCAAAATTATCCAAGACCACGACCCAATTTTGACCACAAACCACCCACACAACACACCGCTATTACTAAACTCATCGACCAGCTGTATGAAAGGTTGAAGGCTGCTAGTTACGTCATTCTTATTCTTGCTGTGGCAGTAGAGAACCTGTCCCAATAGGTCAACCCAAACAAAACCTGTGCATACCATTCCAGTATGAAGGGGCACACGACTGACAAGTATCGAACATTGAAAGATAAAATCCAGACACTGATTGACAACAAGGTCATACAGGCGAAAGAAGCTGCACCCAATGTCCGCAACAATCCTCTCCCGGATCATAGGGGTGGTGGAATACATGTAATAGAGATGGATGAAGAATGGGATCCAGAGGGGTCAATCGGTCTTATTCGAGAAGGCGATGACTCTAAACCAGCAGTCACATTTATGCCTATTATGGTATAGACTTAGTCACCAGTTGAGGTAGCTGCATTGGTTCCATTTGAGGTTGAGGTAGCTCCACTTGCGGCCACCCCTGTTCCATTTGAAGTAGAAGTGGCCACACCTTTCACAGTGATAGTATCAACCACACCTCCTTTCGATTCAAAAGCAATACCCTAGGATTACGTTGCCGAAGCTAGGCGAAAGGGAAAGGCAAAGATGGAAGAATCTGATGCTGCATAAGGAATGACCAGGACTGGAAGAATCTATACACCTGAACACTTGGGAGGACCAAGTAAGGATGCCACTACCAAGCAACATGTCATTGAAACAGGACCAGATGACCTTTGTAGGAAAGAACAGGCAAGGGAATACTCCGTCATTGATTATTTGAACAAAACCCCAGCACATATGTTCATCCTATCACTGTTACAAAATTCAGAGGCGCACAAGAATGCTTTGATGAAGGTGTTAAGTGAAGCTTACGTACCCAACAATATCACCTGTGGAGAGATGGCCAACATGGTAGGGCAGGTGGTGGAAAGCCATAAGATATTGTTCCACGAGGATGAACTACCACCTGAAGGGTTGAATTATAACCGAGCATTGCATATCACGGTACAATTTGAAGACAAATTCATTGCTAGAGTCCTGATCAATGGATGTTCAAGCCTCAATATTTGTCCGTTGGATACTCTGAAAAGATTGGGCAAAGGTTTCCATGAAATACGGGCAGGAAGCATGAACGTGAAAGCCTTCGATGGGTCTCAAAGGGACACCATTGGAGAAATTAATCTTTGTCTGTAGATGGGGCCAACTTGGTTCGACGTTGAATTCCAAGTGCTTGACATATCAACTTCATAAAATCTTCTATTATGCCGGCCATGGATACATGCCCCTGGGGCTATGGCTTCCACACTACACCAGGCCGTGAAGTTTGAATGGAACCATTAGGATGTGATCATTCATGGGGACGAGAGTAACCCCATTTACACCAGTCAAACCATCCCGGTTATCGGGAACAGAAGAAGGCTAGGAGGGAAAACCTATCATCACATCGAACGTGTCAATGCCGTTGAGAAAGACAAATGGTAGAGTAACAAAATAGAAAGCATACTAGCATGGTCTGGGTATGAACCCGACAAAGGGCTTGGGAAAAATCTCCAAGGCATCACCAAACCAATACAGCTGAAGCGTCATGGTACTACCTTCTGGCTCGGATACTAGTACACATGGCAAGAGTATGATGACTGGTCGCCTCCATGGCGTGGACCTTATTACCCTATCGAGCAACCAATGCCACATCTGGGTCAGACTTTTCACCAAACTGATACAATAAGGGGAACTACAGAAGAAGAAGCGTTATCTGGGCTAAGGAATCTGTTCCTGGAGGACGAAGACATGGATTGCAGTGAAATAATTGAGGAGGAGGAGGAGGAAGAAGGCCTCACTATTCAAACTGTGGAAAAGGGATCTATTCTCAGGAACTGCACTGCCACACCATCCCGGGCCCGCCGAGTCCTTGGGTAGCTTGGCAATCAACTTAATTTTATTTCTATATCCATGCTAGGCATCTAAGATATTTCACTAATTTTGTTTTAAAGACTGACTTGTTTCAAAATAATTGCTCGATTCATCGAGTCGTACTTGTTTTGGATGTTTTCAGTTTTAATCAATGCATTGCTATTTACTATTCATTATTACCTTCCACACTTTTCTTTCTACAACGTTATTATTACTTTTCCTGATGAACCGGTGACTGTGACATGTAATGAGAAAACACAATATAAGGATAGTGACTCGGATGAGGAAGATGAAATACCTGAGGAGATTGTTAGAGAGGTTGAGAACTTTGAGAATAAGCCTAAGTCCAACCGGGACAAAACCGAAGCAGTAAATTTGGGAGACACCGAAATCGTCAAGGAGACTCGCATCAGCATTCAATTATCACCGACAGAGAAGGAGGAGTACATTCATTTCTTGAAGGAGTATGAGGATATCTTTGCATGGTCATATGATGACATGACCGGTTTGAGCACGTCCATAGTGGCTCACAAGTTACCTACCAATCCTATGTGTCCGCCAGTAAAGCAGAAACTCAGGAAATTCAAACTAGATATGAACCTGAAAATCAAGGAAGAAGTTACTAAGCAGATCAAAGCCAAAGTCATTACGGTGGTTGAGTACCCAACCTGGTTAGCCAACATTGTACCAATTCCGAAGAAAGATGGGAAAGTCAGAGTATGTGTTGACTATCAAGACTTAAACAGAGCAAGTCCCAAAGATGACTTTCCACTGCCAAATATACACATCCTTATCGACAATTGCGCTCTCCAATCCTTTGTAGATTGCTTTGCGGGTTATCACCAGATCTGGATGGATGAAGAAGACGCAGAGAAAACAAATTTTATTACACTATGGGGGGTATACTGCTACAAGATAATGCCATTCGGTCTAAAGAATGCTGGGGCTACTTATATGAGAGCCATGATAACCATCTTCCATGATATGATACACAAAGAAATAGAGGTGTATGTGGACAATGTCATTATCAAATCCAAGAGGGCCGCATATCACATAGCGGACTTGAGAAAGTTCTTTGACAGGTTAGAGAGGTATAACTTAAAACTGAACCCCGTGAAGTGTGCATTTGGGGTTCTCACAGGAAAGTTACTAGGATTCATTGTCAGTTGTCGAGGGATCGAGCTGGACCCGTCTAAAGTTAAGGCTATTCAGGAGTTACCACCACCTAGGAGCAAAAAGGACGTGATGAGCTTCCTAGGACGTCTCAACTATATCAGTCACTTCATAGCGCAGTCCATAGTTATATGTGAACCAATCTTCAAAATTTTGAGGAAAGACGCCGAAATAATCTGGACCGACGATTGTTAGAAAGCTTTTGACAAAATCAAGGAGTACCTATCCACACCACCGGTCTTGGTCCCGCCAGAGCTAGGTTGACCTTTGCTACTCTATCTATCTGTATTAGATGGAGCCTTCGGATGTGTTCTAGGACAACCTGACGAGATAGGGAGAAAGGAGCAAGCCATATACTACCTGAGTAAGAAATTCACACCATATGAAGCGTGATACTCTCTGCTAGAATGCACTTGCTGTGCTTTGACCTGGACAACTCAGAAATTGAGGCATTACTTCTGTGCCTACACTACATACCTTATATCCAGGATGGACCCTCTGAAGTACATATTTCAGATACCCATGTTGATTGGGAAGTTAGCCAAGTGGCTGTTGATACCCAATTTTTCCCTATATATTTTCAACATGCAAAATACCTTCAAAATATCATATATACGCATATATAAGCATGTCCAAAGGTTTTATTATTTTTCCATAATTTTTAAAGATTTAAATTGATTTATTTTCTCCCTTTTTATCTATAAAATCCCCAAGAATTATTTCCAAAATTATTATTTTGATAATTCATCTATTTTATTTCTAAATTTATTCCATAATATAGCTAAAGTAATTTTTACATATTTTTATAATTACATTTGGTATTTTTAAAGCTAAATTGCACATAATTGTAATATTAGCCCTTTTAAGATTTAATTATGTTTTATACGCATAAAATTGGATCCTATATTTTTAAATTTCTAATTATGTATTATAAATTATTTTAGCATTTTTAATTTTTTTTAGAAATTATCTACGATTTTCTATAAATTAAATATGGAAAATTGGCTATTTAACTTATAGTCAAAATTGGCTTTCAATTCTAGCCTAAATCAAACGGACCCCCCAACCCAAATTAAAAACCCCATCGGACCCAAGCCCAAACCCAAACCATACCCGACCCACCTACCCCATTCAATCTTGACTGTTGATCATTCAGATCAACGGTCCTCATTCCCCTTTCCTAAATTAAACCCAAACGACCCCCCCCAATCCCTTTCATTCTCTCATTCACTCAACCGGTCTCTCATCTCCCTCTCTCTATCTCTGGTTCTCTCTAGAACCTTCTCATCTCCCCTCCTCTCCGATGAACTTTATCCACCTTCTTCGGTCATCTCCCTGCCTGAATCCATGGTGGCCTTGCCACTTACCAGCCTTATGGCTCCCTCTTGAACGTGTGTCATCATTTTGAGGCCTTTAAGTGAACCAGAGGTAGTTCACTTGCCTCCCATGATTTCTCATGCCATTTTCCGGCCATCCATGGATGTTCGAGTAAGATCTATGACTTTTCCGGCGGAAACAAGTAACATTCTAAGGTTTTCTCAACTTTTCTGGGTTTTTCAAAACCACAAAACTCTAAAGATTTTCTGATTTATTTTAGATCTATTTTAGATCTATGTATATTATGAGCTTTTAGTGTTTTCCTCAAAGGTTTTTCCCTATTTTTCCCAAAATGACTCGTCGTCTTTAAAAACTAGGGTTTCTTAACCTCTTTTTAAAAGACTTCTCCTCTAATTTTCAGTATTATCATATGATGTTAAACGATTTATTTATGTTTTCTTCTACCTGATTCATCACGTTGAAAACCCTAATTATTTTGGTTCTATCCGGGGTTCTGGAACTGTATTTGCTTATGTGATTTGTATGTATACCTGTTTCGATTAATTTCTCTATGATTAGACCTTTCTCTTTGCTTATCTTGACCGATTCTAAGTTCTTACAACTTTTTAATTCAACTTTGTCAAAAACCCTAATTTCTTAAAGATTTTCTTCACTTGTTACTATGAGTTTTAAAGACTTTCTTTACTTGTTCTGTGTGTTGGCATGATCTCTTTACCTGTTGTTGTGTGTTAGACTGGTGTCTTTACTCTGGTTTTATGTGTTAGCCTTGACTACTTGACTTTGTTAAGTTTCTGTTGATTACCATGCTTCGAGTTGGTTCTTTTTGGTCTTTAGCCTACTCGTATGATTGTGTTCATCTAGTTTGTTCATCTCTTGCTTATTTTTGTCGATATGGCTGACCTTGCATGTCTGATACGCCTGTGCATTCTTCTCTATTTATATGTCGAAGTGCAAAATCATGATTCCCTCTTGATTGATCCTAATTTCCATAAATTACGATTTGATTGCAAGGTTTTCTAGTAAACCCCTAAAATTTTACTCGTTTGTTTAAGTTGATTGATTCCATTCCTTTATTTGTTGTGGTAATTTATTCTTGCTGAATGCTTTCCTCAAATTAGTATATTCTGTATTTAGACTCAATCATATGCTCTATACTTTTACTACCCCTTATTTGGTAAAAACCAATCTTTCTCAAACTGATTTTCTATCCTTAATTATCCTTGTTGGTATCCGTTTAATCTGTAATTCTTTGATTAAAGGGAAGTACTTGTATTAATTGGATTCTAATTGTGATTACTTCCATAATCGTGTTAAACCTTTACTTGTTACCTTATTTTCTACTTATTTTCAAAGCCATAAATACCCTAAGTCTTTCATTAACAAGACCAGACTTGGCTTTCAAAAACCCCTCTCTCACTAAAAGAAAATTCTGTGTTATTCTACTACTATTGGCCGGCTGCAAGCCAAGGCTAATCATCTATAAGCCTTAGTTCTTTCATTTGTTTACCTCTATCTTCACTGGTATGTCCTAGTTTAATTTAAAGCTTCAACAACAACATATTTCTATTCCTGCGTCAGTTTTTTTTTATTTATGGCCTGCTTTTACTTGGGTTTTTGTTGTGAAGTTTGTATCTAAGCATGCTGATATGATTCCCCTCCCTTTAAATTCATATGATTCGAGCATGCCTAGACGATTGTATTCTTTTACCTACTGTGCACTTACCATTTTGTGAATCCCAAATCCCATATCCCTACTCTATGTGTTTCATGACTGGTTTGGGATTATGCTAGTGTCCAACTATCTCTGAGCATGTCCCTACTAGTCCTAATATTCTTGCTGAGGTCAGGTGTCTGTAGTTAATATATATGTATCCCCAAATCCCCTTTTACCCCCATGTGTGATTACTGAATTTATTCACTTGTTGTGCGTGGTCTTACCCTAAAGTGTTTGAACTTTTTCTTACTAATACAACTTCTTTCAACCCTATCTGTAGCTGATCGCTTTGAAAATGGACCTGTCAGTCCAGTTTTTTAAACAAACTCCTTTCAAACATGTGTCCTACACTTTCACTACATTCTTAGACCACTAGGTTCTACCCTTTTTGTGTGAGCCTTGCCTTGGGACCCTTGAGCTCCCTCTGAACTTGGACACATAAAAGCTGGCCTTTGCACACTGTACTTACTTTGTATTGGTTATGCAATCTGGGTGTGAGCACTGCCGGGGATCCCTTGAGGTCTTTAAGGAACTCTGACACACCTAGATATGGGGAAAAGCTATGAAACCATCTTGGCACTTGAGGTAATTGATTATATAACTCAGAGAGGAAGTCCTAATCAGGCTTCCTATAGTGTAACTTCTTATTTTCATTGCCACTTATGTAATTCGTTTCAATGTTGGTCTGTAATAACTTGTTGTAAACAAGTATTGGGGTTGGCTAGTGAAAAGAGATGGGGTAAATATGCATGCTATAATTGTTAAGGGGTAGAAAACATGTTGTTATGTTTATATTTCTAATTGTGCAATAGAAACCATACTTAGGGTTCATACATGCATTAGAAATCATGCTCTTAGGTCCTATGTTTCTTGATTCAACATCCCGTACGTCACTAATCCATGTTTTATGTCTATCTGTGATGATCCGGCCAGTCGTCTCATGAGTTACCGCTCCGTTTCTCCCATTTATACTTCTTTATTCTTCGTTATCTGTGTTTTATGGTATCGGGTTGGTCGGATCGAATCCGGAATGATTTTTGGTAAGGTTCGAAACACGTAGTCTCTTTTAAGGAAATTTGAGTTGGGAAAAGTCAGTCGGATGTTGACTTATGTGTTAGAGGGCTCGGATGCAAGTTCCGATGGTTCAGTTAGCTTCGAGAGGTGATTTATGGCTTAGGAGTGTGATCGGAATGGGTTTTGGAGGGTTGGAGTAGTTTTAGGCTTGAATTAGCAAAGTTGATATTTTGGCGATTTCTAGTTGGTATGTGAAATTTTGATATATGGGTCAGAATGGGATTCCGAGAGTTTCAGTATCTCCATCGTGTTATTTGGGATGTGTGTGTAAAATTTTAGGTCATTCGGACGTGGTTTGGTTGTATTTTTGATCGAAAACGTATTTCGGAAGAATTTTAGAAACTCAAGCTTGAATCCGATGTGATTTGGTAGATTTGATGTTGTTTGAGGCATTTTTATGATTGGAACAAGTTTGAATAAGGTATTGGTTTATGTTTGTGCTTTTGGTTGAGGTCACAGGGGCCTCGGGATGATTTCGGGTGGTTAACGGAAAAGTTCGAAGGTTATTGCAGCTGCTGAAGTTTGCTGCTTCTGGTGTTTTTGCACCTGCGGTTTGGGGACCGCAGGTGCAGTGTCGCAAGTGCGTTGAGTGTGCCGCAAAAGTGGAAAGACTAAGGCATGTCTGGAACTGCAGATGCGGTATGGGGGCCGCACCTGCGGAGCCGCAGATGCGGCGATTGGACCGTAGATGCAGTTTAGGATGGATTAATGAATTTCCGCATAAGCGGAGGTTTGACCGCAAATGCGGTACCACAGAAGCGGTCATGGTGTCGCAGATGCAGATTAACTGGGCAGGAAGTATAAAAAGGGTCCTTCGCGAATTTTGGGATATTTCACTATTTTTGACTTCGGCTTGAGAGCTTTTTATGCGATTTAAGAGAGGGATTTCAAGAGAACTTCTTTGAGGTAAGGAATTTGGACCTAAAACCCGTTCCTATGCTATTATTTCATGGATTAGGGCTAGAAATTATGGAAATTAAAGGTTAAAATTGGGGAAATTAGGGCTTGAGAACTTAGGCCTTTAATTGTGGATTTGAGGGACCATTTGGGGTCGGATTTGAGAACTTTTGATATGTATGAACTCGTGGGGAGATAAGGAATCTATTGATGTGAAAATTTCTGAATTACGAGAAGTGGGTCCGGGGCTTGGGTTTTGCCAATTTCGGGATTTGTGCCATTTATTGATTGTTTTCGCTTGGGCTTTGTTCCCTTAGCATATTTTGACGTCCTCGTTCTAATTTTGGATAGATTCGACGCGCGTGGAGGGGGATTTGAGGGGCAAAGGCATCGCGAGCTAGAGATTTAGCCGGTTCGAGGTGAGTAGTGATTGTAAATGATGTTCTGAGGGTTTGAAACCCCAGATTTGCACATCGTAGTGCTATATTGAGGTGGGACACACGCTCGATGATGGGCGTGGGGTCATGCACTATTGGGGATTGTGACTTGGTCCGTCCCGGTTGATGAGTTTACCGCGTATTTGACTAAAAACTATTTGCTATCACCATTATTTGGACCGAACGTCATATTTGGGCTTCGTGCCAACTATTTGAACCCTTCGGGGATTTTCATTACTATTTCCTCACTATTTTGACTTATTACTTGAACTCAATCATGTTAATTTCCACTATTTTACTATTGCTCGAGGGGCTTGTGAGTATT
This sequence comes from Nicotiana sylvestris, assembly GCF_000393655.2. Lineage (NCBI taxonomy): Eukaryota > Viridiplantae > Streptophyta > Magnoliopsida > Solanales > Solanaceae > Nicotiana > Nicotiana sylvestris. The sequence continues at coordinate 87,251,537 of NC_091067.1, forward strand.
TTCGACTAAGTAAGGCCGAGGGTCTTGTTGTGAGGAAACACTGATACTGATTTGAGGCCGAGGGCCTGAGATATATATGTCACGAGGTGGCTTGATTGATGTGAGGATAAGGGCCTAGATTTGATGCCACGAGATGGATTGCTATTGTACTTGGGCCGTAAGGGGCCCTTCCAGGAGTCTGTACACCCCCAGTGAGCGTGGGTACCCATTGTGATGTGAGAGTGAGCCCGAGGGGCTGGTATTGTTCTGAGATTGAGCCCGAGGGGCTGGTACTATTTTGAGATGTTGCCCGAGGGGCGGATTTTGCTGATACTGTGCCCGAGGGACGAACTTCTATTTGTTTGCTTTATTTTAATTACCTGTCAATTACTGGTTTACTTGTTGAAAGAGGATTTTACTTGACTTTTCACTGGCTTACTATTTTTGAATGATTTTTACTGCTTCATTATAGAATGTCTTGTGCCTTACATGTTTTCTTACTTTCAGTCATTATTTACCTTTGTTACTCACTGAGTTGGAGTACTCACTTTACTCCCTGCACCCCTATGTGCAGATTCAGGCGTTGCTAGTTCTGCTTCGGAGTGCTGATTTCCTCCAGTTCCAGGCGGGCCTTTCGGAGATTACAAGGTAGTTGTTGATGTACGCAGCCCCATGTCTCTACTCCTCTAGATTTTTTGTTCCTTTTCAAACATTTGTAGTAGTTTATGACTTTAGCAGACTTATATTATGGCTCATAGAAGCTCATGACTTGTGACACCCCGGTTAGGGCTGTGTCGGGTTGTATTTTTGCTACTTATTATCATTAAATCATGTTTTAGACTGCTTTCATGTTGTTTAGCTGCTTTAACAAGTGAATTGGGTTTAGTTGGCTGGCCTTGTCTTCACGAGAGGCACCATCACGACCATGTTTGGGTCGTGACAAGTTGGTCTCAGAGCCTAGGTTACATAGGTCTCACGAGTCATGAGCAGGTTTAGAAGAGTCTTGTGGATCGGTACGGAGACGTTTGTATTCATCCTCGAGAGGCTGTAGAACCTTTAGTAAAAACTTCATATTCTTGAAATTCTTGTCGTGCAAACTTGTTGATCAGAGTACTAAACTTCTTTTGTTCTACTCTCTCACAGATGGTGAGGACACGCGCTACTGGTCGGGGTGGATGACCCCTAGTACTACCAGTTGTGTCCACCAGAGGCCGAGGACGCGGCCGTGGTAGGGGCAAAGCAGCTAGAACAGCACCTGCAGATCCACCAGCTGTCCCAATTCAGGATCAGGTCCCAGTTATGGACGTTCCAGCAGCACCAGCTCAGGCACCAACTGTTCCCATTGTGATTCCGGGTTTTTAGGAGGCCTTGGCTCAGATTTTATCAATTTGCACTGTCCTAGCTCAGGCTGTTTCAGCCACTACAGTAGCAGCTACTTCTCAGGCCGGGGGAGGCCATCAGACTCCCGCCGCTCGCACACCTGAGCAGGTCGTGCAGGGACTTCAGACGCCGGGGGCGCATCCAGCCCAGCTGGTTATAGCTGCTCAGGACTATATAGTTTTTGTCATGCCGGAGGAAGAGCAGCGTAGGTTGGAGAGATTTGGTATACTTCAGCCTCCGACCTTTAGCGATGTAGAGGGCGAGGATGCCCAGGGCTTTTTGGACAAGTGTCAGAGGATATTACGTACAGCAGGGATTCTTAAGACTAGTTGTGTGGCATTTACTACCTTTCATTTTTCTGGAGCTGCCTTCACTTGGTGGGAGCGTATGAGAGGCGTAGGCCTATTGGTGCAGCGCCCCTTACTTGGCAGCAATTCTCTTTTCTCTTCCTGGAGAATTATGTGCTGCAATATCGTAGAAAGGAGCTGCGTATGCAGTTTGAGTGGTTGCGACAAGGGGATATGACTGTGTCATAATCTGATTTGAGGTTTTCTGAGTTGGCTCGTCATGCCATCTGGTTGGTTCCGACAGATCGAGAGAGGATCAGGAGGTTTGTTGATGGTCTTACTTATCATCTCCATATTCGTATGACCAGAGAGAGGGTGACTGATGATACCTTCGAGGAGGTTGTGGATATCACCCGTGAGATTGAGACGGTTTGCCGTCAGGAGCGAGAGGAGAAGGAGGCTAAGATGCCTCGGGGATCTGGCAGCTATAGTGGCGCTCCTTCGAGGGGCAAGTTTTAACAAAGCAGAGGCTGTTCATTCAGGCCTGCTTAGTCAGCTCGCCCAGGTTATTGTGGGGCATCTTCGGGTCATGGCTATCATGGATCTCAGCAGGGCCAGTCATCACTCAGTGCCCTTCCAGCTCAGAGTTCATCCCGTGCTCCATCAGTTCAGGGCTCTTCTATGCCGAGCATTTTCTAGACACTCCGGTGCGAGGGGTTCCCTTCAGTCCCCTTCTCCAGCACCTGGGTGTTGTTATGAGTGTGGTGATATAGGCCATATGTGTAGGCAGTGTCCTCGTCATATTGCTTGTTTGTCCCAGCAGAGGGGTCAGTCATCGACTTCAGCGCCAATTTCTTTACCACCACCCGCTCAGCCAGCTAGGGGTGGGGGTCAGTCAGCTAGAGGCCGTCCCAGAGGGGAAGGTCGATTAGGGGGCGGTCAGGCCCGTTTCTATGCACTCCCAAACAGACCCGATGCTATTACTTCAGACGCTGTCATTACAGGTATTGTTTCAGTCTGCCACAGAGATGCTTCAGTATTATTTGATATTGGTTCCACCTTTTCTTATATGTCATCATACTTTGCTCGTTATTTGGGTATGCCCCGTGAGTTTCTTGATTTACCTATTCATGTATCTATCTCGGTGGGCGATACTGTTGTTGTGGACCATGTGTACCAGTCATGTATGGTGACTATTGGGGGTTTGGAGACCCGAGTGGATTTATTGCTATTGAGCATGGTGGATTTTGATGTCATTTTGGGCATGGATTGGTTATCTCCGTGTCATGCTATTCTGGACTGTCATGCTAAGACAGTCACATTGGCAATGCCGGGGGTTCCATGGATCGAGTGGCGAGGTGTGACTGATTATGTTCCTAGTAGAGTGATCTCTTTCTTAAAGGCCCAGCGTATGGTTGGGAAGGGTTGCCTTTCATATCTAGCGTTTATGAGGGATGTCGGAGCTGAGGCTCCTAGTATTGATTATGTTTCAGTTGTGAGGGATTTTCTCGATGTGTTTCCTGCAAACCTGTCGGGCATGCCAGTGGATAGGGATATTGATTTTGGTATTGACCTGGTGTCGGGCACTCAGCCCATTTCTATTTCGCCAAATTGTATGGCACCAACGGAGTTGAAGGAATTAAAAAAACAACTTTAGGAACTCCTCGATAAAGGGTTCATTCGGCCTAGTGTGTCACCTTGGGGTGCATCAGTTCTGTTTGTGAAGAAGAAGGATGGCAAAATGAGAATGTGCATTGATTATAGGCAATTGAACAAGGTAAAAATTAAGAACAAGTATCCTTTGCCTCACATTGATGATTTATTCGACTAGCTTCAGGGAGCGGGTGTTTTCCAAGATTGATCTCCGTTCAGGTTATCACCAGTTGAAGATCACGGATTTAGATATTCTTAAGACGGCTTTCAGGACCCGATATGGTCATTATGAGTTCATGGTGATGTCTTTTGGGCTGACTAATTCCCCAACAGCGTTCATGCATTTGATGAACAACGTGTTCCGGCTTATCTCAATTCATTCATCATAGTCTTCATTGATGATGTTCTGGTGTATTTGCGTAGTCAGGAGGAGCACGCAGAGCATTTGAGAGTTGTATTGTAGAGATTGAGGGAGGAGAATCTTTATGCAAAATTCTCCAAGTTTTATTTTAGGCTTAGTTCAGTGGATTTCTTGGGACACGTGGTGTCCATCGAGGGTATTTAGGTTGATTTGAAGAAGATAGAGGCGATACAGAGTTGGCCCAGACCGTCCTCAGCCATAGAAATTCGCAACTTTCTTGGTTTGGCGGTCTATTATTGCCGGTTTGTTTAGGGATTCTCATCTATCGCATCTCCCTTGACCAAGTTGACTTAGAAGGGTGTTTCATTTGTATGGTCGGACGAGTGTGAAGAGAGCTTTTAGAATCTCATGACAGTTTTGACCACAACTCTAGTATTGGCTTTGCCATTAGCTTCAGGTTCATATACAGTGTATTGTGATGCTTCGAGAGTTGGGATTGTTTGTGTGTTGATATAGGAGGGTAGAGTTATTGCTTATGCTTTTTGTCATTTGAAACACCATGATAAGAACTATCCTTCATGATTTGGAGTTGGCTAGCATAGTTCACGCATTGAAGATTTGGAGGCATTACTTGTATGGCGTATCTTGTGAAGTGTTCATTAATCATCGCAGTCTTCAATATTTGTTCAAGCAAAAGGATCTTAATTTGAGGTAGCGGAGATGGTTGGAGTTGCTTAAGGATTATGATATCACTATATTGTACCATCCGGGAAAGGCCAATGTGGTGGCCGATGCTTTGAGCCGAAAGGCAGTGAGTATGGGGAGTTTGGCATATATTCAGTTGGGGAGAGACCTCTTGCAGTTGATGTTCAGACCTTGGTCAATCGGTTCGTGAGGTTAGATATTTCGGAGCCTAGTCGGGTATTGGCTTGTGTGGTATCTCGGTCTTCCTTATATGATCGCATCAGAGAGCACCAGTATGATGATCTGTACTTGCTTGTCCTTAAGTACAGAGTTCAGCATGATGATGCTAGAGATGTGACCATTGGTGATGATGGAGTGTTAAGGATGCAGGATGGGCTTCGGTAGTTGTTTCTGGAGGAGGCCCATAGCTTGCGGTATTCCATTCATCTGGATGCCGCGAAGATGTATCAGTTGGTGGAGAAGAATGAAGAAAGATATTGTGGGATTTGTAGCTCGGTGTCTCAATTGTTAGCAAGTGAAATATGAGCATCAGAGACTGGGTGGTTTGCTTCAGCAGATGGATATTCCCAAGTTGAAGTGGGAGAGGATCACTATGGACTATGTAATTGGACTTCCATGGACTTTTAAGAAGTTTGATGCTATTTGGGTGATTGTGGATCGGTTGACCAAGTCCGCACACTTCATTCCAGTGTGTACTACCTATTCTTCAGAGTGGTTGGCAGGGATCTATATCCGAGAGATTGTTCGCTTGCATGGTGTCCCAGTTTCCATCATTTCAGATAGAGGTACTCAGTTTACTTCGCAGTTTTGGAGGGCCGTGCAGAGAGAGTTGAGTACTCAGGTGGAGTTGAGTACAGCTTTTCATCCTCAGATGGACGGGCAGTCCGAGCATACTATTCAGATATTGGAGGACATGTTGCGTGCTTGTGTCATTAATTTCAGAGGGTCATGGGATCAGTTTCTACCGCTTGTAGAGTTCGCTTATAACAAAAGCTACCAGTCGAGTATTCAGATGGCTCCATATGAGGCTTTGTATGGGAGGCAGTGTAGATCTCCAGTTGGTTGGTTCGAGCCCTGTGAGGCAAGGCTATTGGGGACTGATTTGGTGCAGGATGCTTTGGAAAAGGTGAAGGTGATTCAGGAGAGGCTTCGTACAACGCAGTCGAGGAAAAAGAGTTATGCTGACAGGAAGGTTCGAGATGTGTCTTACATGGTTAGCGAGAAGGTTCTACTGAAGGTTTCACCTATGAAGGGTGTTATGAGATTTGGGAAGAAAGGAAATTGAGTCTGTGGTTCATTGGGCCTTTTGAGGTGCTTCGGAGGATTGGGGAGGTGGCTTATGAGCTTTCTTTGCCACCCAACTTGTCGAGTGTGCATACGGTATTTCATGTTTCTATGCTTCGGAAGTATATTAGAGATCCGTCTCATGTTTTGGATTTCAGCACGGTTCAGTTGGATGATGATTTGACTTATGATGTGGAGCCAGTAGCTATTTTGGGTCATCAGGTTCGAAAGTTAAGGTCAAAGGATTTAGCTTCAGTGAAAGTGCAGTGGAGAGGTCGGCCCGTGGAAGAGGCTACCTGCGAGACCGAGCAGGAGATGCGGAGCAGATATCCTCACCTGTTTGAGGCTTCAGGTATGTTTCTTGATTCATTCTCGGACGAACGTTTATTTAAGTTGGAGAGGATGTGATGACCCGGCCAGTTGTCTCATGAGTTACCGCTCCGTTTTCCCCATTTCTACTTCTTTATGCTTCGTTATCCGTGTTTTATGGTATCAGGTTGGTAAGATCAAATCCGGAATAATTTTTGGTAAGGTTCGAGACACTTAGTCTCATTAAGGGAGTTTGAGTTGGGAAAAGTCAACCAGATATTGACTTTTGTGTTAGAGGGATCGGATGCGAGTTCCGATGGTTTGGTTAGCTTCGAAAGGTGATTTATGGCTTAAGAGTGTGATCGGAATGGGTTTTAAAGTGTTGGAGTAGTTTTAGGCTTGAATTGGCAAAGTTGATATTTTGGCAATTTTTGGTTGGTAGGCGAGATTTTGACATAGGGGTCGGAATGGGATTTCGAGAGTTTCAGTAGCTTTGTCGTGTTATTTGGAATGTGTATGTAAAATTCCAGGTCATTCGGACGTGGTTTGGTTGGGTTTTTGATCGAAAGCGTATTTCGGAAGAATTTTAGAAACTCGGGTTTGAATCCGATGTGATATGGTAGATTTGATGTTGTTTGAGGCGTTTTAATAATTGGAACAAGTTTGAATAAGGTATTGGGTTATGTTTGTGCTTTTGGTTGAGGTCTCGGGGGCCTCGGGATGATTTCGGGTGGTTAACGGAGAAGTTGGAAGGTTATTGCAGCTGCAGAAGTTTGTTGCTTCTGGTGTTTTCGCACTTGCGATTTTGGGACTACAGGTGCGGTGTCGCAGGTGCGTTGAGTGTACCGCAGAAGCAGAAAGGCTGAGGGATGTCTGGAACTGCAAATGCGGTATGGGGCCCGCACCTGCGGAGCCGCAAATGCGACGATTGGACCGCGTATGTGGTTTAGGCTGGATTAATGAATTTCCGCAGAAGCGGAGGTTTGACCGCAAATGTGGTACCGCAGAAGCGACGACGGTGCCGCAGATGAGGATTAACTGGGCAGGAAGTATAAAAAGGGTCCTTTGCGAATTTTGGGATATTTCACCATTTTTGACTTCGGCTTGAGAGCTTTTTGGGCGATTTGAGAGAGGGATTTCAAGAGAACTTCTTTGAGGTAAGGAATTTGGACCTAAAACTCATTCCTATGCTATTATTTCATGGATTTGGGCTAGAAATTATGGAAATCAAAGGTTAAAATTGGGGAAACTAGGGATTGAGAACTTAGGCCTTTAATTGTGGATTTGAGGGACCATTTGGGGTCGAATTTGAGAACTTTTGATATGTATGAACTTGTGGTGAGATAAGGAATCTATTTATGTGAAAATTTCTGAATTTCGATAAGTGGGCTCGGGGCTCGGGTTTTGCCAATTTCAGGATTTGTGCCCTTTATTGATTGTTTTTGCTTGGACTTTGTTCCTTTAGCATATTTTGACGTCCTCGTTCTAATTTTGGATAGATTCGACATGTGTGGAGGCTGATTCGTGGGGCAAAGGCGTCACAAGCTGTAGATTTAGCCGGTTCCAGGTGAGTAATGACTGTAAATGATGCTCTGAGGGTTTGAAATCCCGGATTTGCACATCGTAGTGCTATATTGAGGTGAGACACGTGCTCGATGACGGGCGTGGGGTCGTGCACTATTGGGGATTGTGACTTGGTCTGTCTCGGTTGATGATTTTACCGCGTATTTGACTGAAAACTATTTGCTATCACAATTATTTGGGCCGAATGTCATATTTGGGCTTCGTGCCAACTATTTGAACCCTTCAAGGATTTTCATTACTATTTCCTCATTGTTTTGACTTATTACTTGAACTCAGTCATGTTAATTTCTATTGTTTTACTACTCAGCCATGTTTACTCAGTTTTTAAGACTTAAATGATATTTTAAATGATGTTTGGGCTGAGAAACACGGTTTTACTATTGCCTGAGGGGCTTGTGAGTATTTTTGACTAAGTAATGTCGAGGGCCTAGTTGTGAGGAAACACTAATACTGATTTGAGGCCGAGGGCCTAGATTTGATGCCATGAGATGGATTGTTACTGCGCTTGGGCCGTAAGGGGACCCTCCAGGAGTCTGTACACCCCTAGTGAGCGTGGGTACCCATTGTGATGTGAGATTTAGCCCAAGGGGCTGGTACGGTTCAGAGATGTTGCCCGAGGGGCAGATGTTGCTGATACTGTGCCTGAGGGGCGAACTTCTATTTGTTTGCTTTATCTTATTTACCTGTCAATTGCTGGTTTACTTGTTGAAAGAGGATTTTACTTGACTTTTCACTGGCTTACTATTTTTGAATGATTTTTACGGCTTCATTATAGAATGCCTTGTGCCTTATGCTTTTTCTTACTTTCAGTCATTATTTACCTTTGTTACTCACTAAGTTGGAGTACTCACTTTACTCCATGCACCCTTGTGTGCAGATTCAGGCATTGCTGGTTCCGCTCCAGCATGCTGATTTCCTCCAGTTCTAGGCGGGCTTTTCGAAGATTACGAGGTAGTTGTTGACGTCCGTAGTCCCGTGTCTCTACTCTTCTAGCATTTTTGTTCCTTTTCAAACATTTGTAGTAGTTTATGACTTTAGCAGACTTGTATTATGGCTCATAGATGCTCGTGACTTGTGACACCCCGGTTAGGGCTGTGTCGGGTTGTATTTTCGCTACTTATTATCATTAAATCATGTTTTAGGCTGCTTTCATGTTGTTTAGAGGCGCCATCATGACCGGGTTCGGGGTTTGGGTTGCGGCACTATCACTTAGAAATCCCGGTCCTAGGACGACAACAACATTGGCATAAAAGCTATTACTCTTGTACTTTCAAAAGTCATACTTCAATAATTCTGCAACTCTTGTGTGCATTTAGAAATCATGCCTTAGGGATTCTTTTTTTTAACAATCCTGCCATCTGCATGTGCGTATTAGATATCATGTTCTAGGATCCTGTTGGCATTTTGTTTAAGACGCCTAGTTAATTACTAATTCATGAAAAGGTGATAAAAAATAATCCCACATCGTGATGCTTTCTGAATAAAATTATTAATAATCTCTGCATTCGTAACAATTAGAACAGCATGCTCTTAGGGTAAAATAATTTCCACACTATTTTTTTAATAATTCTGAACAACTACTGCATATTATTTTACGCCTAGGCAAGCCTTAGGTAATAACTTTAAATAAAACCAGAATCGTCTCTATCCTCGTTTAATTATCAACTGTTAAAATCAGTAGGCAAGCCTGATTTGGACTTCTTTTCTGAGTCATGTAATAAATCTGGTTCTGCTATTATCACTTAGATACCATGTGTAGGATTTAAATTCATACTCTATGTAAGAGTTGTGTTGTCTATGTGCATTACCTGTGGAGGTATATTTGAACCTTTTGTTTGTCTTCCCTGCTCCCCTTAATTGAAGTCCTACTTGTCATTGTATGTCGCCTTAGTATTTTGCCTTTAAACCTGAGGGCCTGCCTAGGAGCTCCTTCTTATAGGATAGGAGTCCTAAATTCCTCCGGAACTGATAGGAAGGGACGGGTAACATCATGCAATAGGGGTCGAGACCAACCCTCGCTTTAATTACCTTCACGGGCGGGAAAGGGTATATATGAATATGATGACTGGTGTGTTAATACCACGTGTAGCCCCTCTTTGAGGAGTGTCATACCGTTATTGCATTGATGTGGTCCATATTACAAACAAACCTAGAACACCTCTTTACATTCATAAGCATGCTTTAGATTGTAATTCTTTTTAAAACTTCACCGTTCACTAGTTGTCTTCAAACATTTGTTTATACTTGTTTATTTGCTAATTGCACAAATTCACAAAAACTGTCTGGCCCGGGAACCACACTAGTGGATCCTAAGGGGTGCCTAACACCTTCCCCTTAGGATAATTTAAAGCCCTTACCCTATCTTTGGTTACCAAACGTAGTTATCAATGAACCCTATAGATGCCCTAACGCATCTTAAAATAATCGTTAGGTGGCGACTCTCTGAAATGCAAACCCCATTCCCAAAAGGAAAGAGTTGTCCCAACCTAAAATTTCATGAACTCGATTCCATGAGGAAAAAAGGGGGCACGACAGCATGACTCTGAGTTATATAATCAATCACCTCAAGTGCCAAGATGGTTTCATAGCTTTTCCTCATATCTAGGTGTGTCAGAGTTCCCTAAGGACCTCAAGGGATCCTGGGTAGTTCTCATACCCAGATTGCATAACCAAGATAGAGTAAGTGCAGTGTGGAAAGGCCAGCTTTTATGTGTCCAAGTTTAGAGGGAGCTCAAGGGTCCCAAGGTAAGGCTTACACAAAAGGGGCAAAACCTAATGGTCTAAGAATATAGTGAAAGTGAAGGACACATGTCTGAAAGGAGTTTGTTTAAAAATATGGACTGACAGGTCCATTTTGAATGCGATCAGCAACAGAGAGGGTTGAAAGAAGTTGTATTAGTAAGAGAAAGTTCAAATACTTTAGGGTAAGACCACACACAACAAGTGAATGAATTCAGTAATCACACATAGGGGTAAAAGGGGGTTTGGGGATACATATATATTGACTACAGACACCTGACCTCAGCAGGAATATTAGGACTAGTAGGGACATGCTCAAAGATAGTTGGACACTAGCATAATCCCAAACCAGTCATGAAACACATAGAGGAGGGATAGGGGATTTGAGATTCACAAAATGGTAAGTGAACAGTAGGTAAATGAATACAATCGTCCAGGCATGCACGAATCAGATGAATTTAAAGGGAGGGGAATCATATCAGCATGCTTAAATACAAACTTCACAACAAAAACCCAAGTAAAAGCAGGCCGGAAATAAAAGAAACTAAAACAGGAATAGAAACATATTGTTGTTGAAGCTTTAAATTAAACTAGGACATACCAGTGAAGATAGAGGTAAACAAATGAAAGAACCAAGGTTTATAGATGATTAGTCTTGGCTTGCAGCAGGCCAATAGTAGTAGAATAACACAGAATTTTCTTTTAGTGAGAGAGGGGTTTTTGAAAGCCAAGTCTGGTCTTGTTAATGAAAGACTTAGGGTATTTATAGCTTTGAAAATAGGTAGAAAATAAGGTAACATGTAAAGATTTACCATGATTATGGCAGTAATCACAATTAGAATCCAATATAAGTACTTCCCTTTAATCAAGGAATTACAGCTTAAACGAATACCAACAGGGATAATTAAGGAAAGAAAATCAGTTTGAGACAGATTGGTTTTACCAAATAAGGGGTAGTAAAAGTATAGAGCATATAATTGAGTCTAAGTACAGAATATACTAATTTGAGGAAAGGATTCAGCAAGAATGAAGCACCATAACAAATATGGGAATGAAATCAATCAACTTAAACAAACAAGTAAAATTTTAGGGGTTTACAAGAATACCTTGCAATCAAACAGTAATTTAAGGAAATCAGGATCAATCAAGAGGGAATCATGATTTTGCACTTCGACATATTAATAGAGAAGAATGCACAGGCGTATCAGACATGCAAGGTCAGCCATATCGACAAAAAGAAGCAAGAGATGAACAAACTAGATGAACACAATCATACGAGTAGGCTAAGGACCAAAAAGAACCCACTCGAAGCATGGTAATCAACAGAAACTTAACAAAGTCAAGTAGTCAGGGCTAACACATATAACCAGAGTGAAGAAACAAGTCTAACACCCAGCAACAGGTAAAGAAGATTAGACCAACACACAGAACAAGTAAAGAAAATCTTTAAAACTCATAGTAACAAGTGAAGAAAATCTTTAAGAAATTAGAGTTTTTGATATAGTTGAATTAAAAAGAGGTAAGAACTTAGAATTGGTCAAGATAAGCAAAGAGAAAGGTCTAATCATAGAGAAATTAATCGAAACAGGTATACATACAAATCACATAAGGAAAGACAGTTCTAGAAACCCGGATAAAACCAAAATAATTAGGGTTTTCAACGTAATGAATCAGGTAGAAGAAAACATAAATAAACCATTTAACATCATATGATAATACTGAAAATCAGAGGAGAAGTCTTTTAAAAAGAGGTTAAGAAACCCTAGTTTTTAAAGATGAATAGTCATTTTGGGAAAAATCGGGAAAAACCTTTGAGGAAATCACTAAAAGCTCATAATATACACAGATTTAAAAGAAATCGGAAAATCTTTAGAGTTTAGGGTTTCGGAGAACCCAGAGAAGGTGAGAAAACCTTAGAATATTACCAGTTTCAGCCGGAAAAGTCATAGATCTTACTCGAACAGCCATGGATGGCCGGAAAACGACATGAGAAACCACGGAAGGCGAGTGAACCGCCTCTGGTTCACTTGAAGGCCTCAAAATGATGACACACATTCAAGAGGGCGCCATAAGGCTGGTAAGTGGCGAGGCCACCATGGATTCAGGCAGGGAGATGGCCGGAGAAGGTGGATAAGGTTCATCGGAGAGGAGGGGAGAGGAGAAGATTCTAGAGAGAACTAGAGATAGAGAGAAGGTGATGAGAGACCAGTTGAGTGAATGAGAGGGTTTGGGGGTGAGGGGGTCATTTGGGTTTAATTTAGGAAAGGGGAATGGGGACCATTGATCAGAATGATCAACGGTCAAGACTGAATGGGGTAGGTGGGTTGGGCTTGGGTCCGGTGGGTTTTTAAATTGGGTTGGGGGTCCGTTTGATTTAGGCTAGAATTGAAAGCCAATTTTGGCTATAAGTTAAATAGCTAGTTTTTACCTATTTATTTATAGAAAATAGTACATAATTTCTAAAAATAATTTAAAAATGATAAAATAATTTATAATACATAATTAGCAATTTAAAAATACAAGATCCAATTTTATGCGTATAAAACATAATTAAATCTTAAAAGGGCTAATATTATAATTATATGCAATTTAGCTTTAGAAATACCAAATGTAATTATAAAAATATGTAAAAATTCTTTAGCCATATTTTGGCACAAATATAGAAATACAATAGAAGAATTATCAGAATAATAATTTTGAAAATAATTATTGGGGATTTTATAGATAAAAAGGGAGAAAATAAATCAATTTAAACCTTTAAAAATTATGGAAAAAAAATAAAACCTTTGGACATGCTTATATACACATATATATGCTATTTTGAAGGTATTGTGCATGTTGAAAATATATAGGAAAAAATTGGGTATCAACAGTTGCCCCTCTTTACACGGGAAGGATGAAAGAGTTGTCGGGTAAAGATATGATGGTCAATTTTGATCGCACGAAACAGTTTGAAGAGGTTTAGGCCACACCCTGGCTTCTGAGTTGCCTACATATCCCTGGTTTTACAGGAATCAGGCCGTATATAGTTTAGGATCCGTTGGCGGAGTATGCCGATGAAGACATTTCAAGAACGGACGCAATATCTAGGGTCGGGTGAGTGGACTGTTTACGAGAATGGTTAGGTTTGATATGGCTACGGGAACTAGAGTGGGATTGCTCCTGCTAGGATGGTCGTTGCTCGGCGGTTTACCTGCAATTAGAAACAATACAAACGTATATTGTGTATAAATTTAAACATGATGCAAATTCCCGTTGGACCATGAGTGTTATCTTCAAACGATGAGGATGATTTCCTTAGACCATGATGTCCTGGGCCATGAAGCGTATGATAAATGATTTGCATGCCATGAAATGATGTTCTCAGGCTATGAGGATGATGCCTCCGAACCATGACGCCTTTGAATAATGATATGCAAAAGATTTAAAGGGATCCTCAGGCCATGACATGGTGTTCTCGGGCTATGAAGATGGTGCCTCCGAACGATGACACCTTTGGATGAGTTGGCGATATTTCAGCCCATGAAGCAAGCAGTAGCATGATGCGGGCAAGACAAAGCTTGCAAATTGAAAGGCAGAGTTGTGCCCATAAGAGAAGCGAGATAAATAGCGCTTGGGATAGTGCTGAGTTTCAAAGAACATAGGAGGCATAGCTTAGCCTCGGAAGGTAGAATTATATCCCTATGCAAAGATGCGAATGCAGATGGAGGTAGAGCTTAACCTCGGAAGGCAGAACTGTAGCCTTATGCAATATAGATGCAGATGGAGATAGAGTTTAGTCTCGGAAGGCAGAATGGTAGCCTTATGCAATGCAGATGTAGATGGAGACAACATTTAGTCTCAGAAGGCAGAATGGTAGCCTTATGCAGCTTGGAAGGCAGAATAGTAGCCTTATGCAATGCAGATGCAGGTGGATGTAAAGCTTAACTCGGAAGGCAGAAAGGTAGCCTTATGCAGATTGGAAGGCAGAGTAGTAGCCTTATGCAATGCAGATGCAGGTGGAGGTAGAGCTTAGCCTCGGAAGACAGAATGGTAGCCTTATGCAGATTGGAAGGCAGAATAGTAGCCTTATGCAATGTAGATGCAAGTGGAGGTAGAGCTTAACCTCGGAAGGCAGAATGGTAGCCTTATGCAAGAACTAAAAGAACAAATGACCGTAGAGTTTTCTTAGCTGATAGCAGATTGCGGCGTTGTGATTACTGGGAGCATTATGACATACAAGACATCACTGGTGTGTGCTGATAGCAAATATTGGCAAGTGCAACGGTTCGGAGAGTCTTATTCTTGAACAATGTTTGTTCCATGGGTGTACAGTATGTTTAATGATTTCGCAATCATAGTGCCTGAATCCAAAGAAAAATCGTGAGTTTTGTAAGGGGGATGGTTAGTTCATATCCCCGCTGGCTTTGCTTGACTCGTTCGGCTTTGATCTGGTGATACTGTCTGTATCATTGGGGTAGCGTTGCTAAACAAAGCAGTTTCAATAATAATCATGCATGATTTTGTAAAAGTATGACATAAGTGTATAATTAAAAATAGCCTTTAGATGAACCGATGACTATGATGTAGTTCAAGACATTGGAACCTCTCTTGCTACGGAATTTTAAGGGTCCTCCTCAAAATTCTACCCCAGTTTGAGGGGTTGACGTTTCTGACTGTTGCTCGTGCGGCGATCGACTGAAATTACTTCAGAATTTTGAGGGTCCTCCTCAAAATTCTCCCCTAGTTTCCAATTTCGGGGGGAAATGAAATTTTATTGAATTGTGACCGAACACATAGGGCTGCCTATGTATCTCCTCTTAAACGGGAATCAGGTCAGGCGTAGTTCAATTAACATCATATAAGGAAAGCATAAAGATTACATATAATAACGCTTGACTGCACTAGAATTAATCGACTTTGGCCAGACTTCTCCGTCCATTTCTGCAAGTATGAGGACTCCTCTTGTCAGAACCCGGTGAACCATGTATGGACCCTGCCAGTTGGGAGAGAACTTCCCTTTGGCTTCATCTTGATTCAGAAAAATTTTCTTTAACATCAGCTGCCCCGGTGTGAACTGTCTTGGCTTGACTCTTTTGTTGAAAGCTCCGGACATTCTGTTCTGATAGAGTTGACCATGGTAGACAGCATTTATTCTCTTTCTGTCTATAAGGGCTAGTTGCTCATAACGACTTTTTATCCACTTTGTGTCGTCGAGCTCAGCTTCTTGTATGATCCTTAGGGAAGGAATTTCTGCCTCAGGGGGAATGACAACCTCTGTACCGTAAACTAGCATAAAGGGGGTTGCCCCAGTTGATGTGCGGACTGTGGTACGATACCCCAGAAGAGCAAATGATAACTTCTCGTGCCACTGTTTATGTTTCTCTATCATTTTACTCAATATCTTCTTGATATTATTTTTGGCGGCTTCTACAACTCCATTCATCTGAGGCCTGTAGGCTGTGGAATTCTTGTGTTTGATCTTGAAAGTTTAGCACATAGCTTTCATCAAGTCGATCTTGAGATTGGAGCCATTATCAGTAATGATTAATTCTGGAATTCCGAATCGACAAACAATGCGGTCACGGACAAAGTCTACCACTACTTTTGAGTCACTGCTTTGTAAGATGTTGCTTCGACCCATTTGGTGAAATAGTCGATGGCTACCAGGATAAACCTGTGTCCATTAGAAGCGGCAGGATCAACTGGTCCAATAACGTCCATTCCCCAGGCGGCGAACGGTCACGGTGAGCTTGTTGTGTGAAGCTCGCTTGGAGGTACCTTTATCATGTCTGCATGTATCTAACAGTGGTGGCATTTTCGGACATACTGGATGCAGTCTGTTTCCATAGTCATCCAAAAGTAACCAGCCCGGAGTATCTTTTTTTCTAAGACAAAAATCATTCATATGTGGACCGCAGGTCCCAGCATGAATTTCCTCTAGCAGCTTGGATGCTTCCTTTGTGTCGACACATCTTAATAATCCCAAATCAGGAGTCCTCCTATACAAGATTCCTCCGTTATGAAAGAAGTTGTTGGACAATCTCCAAAGTGTGCATTTATGAGTAGGATTTGCAAGCTCCAGGTACCCTCCTTTTGCCAAATATTCCTTGATATCATGAAACCAAGGCTTTCCGTCTGCTTCCTCTTCGACATGGGCACAGTAAGCTGGCTGATTATGGATTTTCACTGGAATGGGATCAATGAAATTCTTGTCTAGATGTTGTATCATAGATGATAAGGTAGCCAATGTGTCGACGAACTCATTCTGAACTCTGAGAATATGTTGGAATTTCGTCTTCATGAACCTCTTTCTCAATTCCTGTACATGATGCAGATATGGGAGTATCTTGAAGTTCTTGGTTGTCCATTCTCCTCGTACCTGATGTATAAGCAAGTCTGAATCTCCAATCACTAGAAGCTCTTGAACGTCCATGTCAATGGCCATTTTGAGTCCTAAGATGCAGGCTTCATACTCGGCCATATTGTTGGTGCAGAGGAACCTAAGTTTGGCAGACAGCAGATAATGTTGACCGGTTTTTAATATTAGGACTGCTCCTATGCCAACTCCTTTGAAGTTTTCTGCTCCATCGAAGAACATTTTCCAACCGTCATAGGATTCTGCAATGTCTTCTCCTATAAACGATACCCCTTCATCAGGAAAATACATTTTCAGGGGTTCGTATCCTCCATCCACGAGGTTTTCAGCAAGGTGGTCCGCCAGTGCCTGTCCCTTGACCGCTTTTTGAGTTAGGTAAACAATGTCGAACTCACTTAACAGGATTTTCCACTTGGCTAGCTTGCCAGTGGGCATGGGCTTTTGGAAGATGTACTTCAAAGGATCCATCCTTGATATGAGATATGTAGTATATGTGTCACACCTCCTTTTTACACCCCGCGAGGGTATATAAGGTAGTTTTTCTACTTTAAGTGACATTATTCGAAATGGGATTATTTATTTAAATTTTCAGAGTCGCCACTTGGGATAATTTATTATGATGTCCCAAGTCACCGGTTAATTTTAAAATCCCAAAGCGAGGAATTTTTCAACTTTATTTAGAAGTCTGCGAACCAGAAATTCTAAGTAAGGAATTTTGTTAACCCGGGAGAAGGTGTTAGGCATTCCCGGGTTCCGTGGTTTTAGCACGGTCGCTTAGCAATTTATACTTGGTTTAATTGTTTAATTACTTATTTTTAAGACCTATGTGCAATTATCTTCTTACCGCTTTTAAACCACTTGATTATTCGCAATTAAAGAATTGAGTTACACGTACGTATACTCTTTTCTTTGGCGCGTCAAAAATCATGTCACGCGAACGTGTCCACAATTAATAACGCTTTATTTATTTTTACTAAGAAAAGTTTAGTTGAAGTTGCGTGAACAAATCCCTCGAGTTACTTTTTAGATTTAAATTTGCAATTATGTTACGCGAACGTATACATAATCGCAATACTAATCTAAATCAGGCCTAAAGCAGACTACGGGTGTTTAAGAATTATATATTTTTTATACTAATTTGAAACTATTGTGAGGTTGTAGATTGTTGACCATGTGTCGTGAGCCAAACTTGATAAACACAACTTTCTAGGTATTGTTCCTACCATATTGCAAAGGTGATTACATTATATCCTTGAAACGTAGAAGCGGACAAAATTAACTTTAACAAATTAAGGGCCTAAAGAATCAAATTCTATCGACACGAGTAATGGTTTTTTTTAAGAAAGAAGGCAAATAGAAAACAAAGAAAATATCGGTTGCACTCTTGAATAAACACTGGCATTTATTTTCAAGACGAATTCGAGCCCAAACTCAAACTAAGAATTAACTATGACTGACTACTCAACTCAGAAAGCTCAAATAACTACTCTGTTAATTATGCTTCATTTTTTTTTTACTTTTCAGTTTTCATATAAACAATTTTTTAAACATATAGTTGTCTGAAGAGAATCTGAATAAACAAATAATATCATAGACCACAAGGACGTTCATAGGGGTGACATATCCAGGATATCTCAAACCTCCATCATAACTAGAACAAAGATTTTACGATATTTTTTAGTGACATTGGTCTCTATTTATCACCTATCACTTTCCTTTCAAAAATGTTTTCATATTCAAAAATCATTACTGCCTAGAACACAATGGGATCCAAGTCACAAAATACACCATAGGCATTTACATAGATATCCAAAGTCTCGGAAATAAAATATAGTTATCTTCTCCGGCACGTAGGACTTTATAAAAATTTAAGGGTTGAAGAGTTTCTGGATTGTCTTAAACATTAAACAAACTCAGAAAGATCGCTAATACACCAAAAAAATCGAACTAAAAATCGGTCTATATCCAAAATTACCAAGGACCAAAGCTTTGCTAATTGAAAGACAACATATTATAGCCTTATGATAAATTTACAACAAGAAAATAGCAAATACATCAAATCTGGGAAGAGAAAATACCTTGAACTGCAGAAATTGAAATATAGCCAACCCAAATAAATGCAGAAACAACTACCGTTGGAGGACGGAAAATCAGCGACGAAGAAGACAATAGGAAAACAACGCATCAGCGGACAACAAACAGCAATTCACGGGTTTGAGAACCAGAAATAACTTCAATCCAACTCCATTTTTGAGAACCCAAAATCAAAAGAAAATGTTGAAAATTTTTCTCGTACTTTTCTTTTATTTCTTTTAAGTGAAGTAAAAATCATACAAGAATCAAACTCAAACTATTATACTTTTTTTTTTTGGTTTTTCTGAATGAAAAAAAAAGGAAAAAAGAGAAAGAAAAAAATCGAAGAAACCCTCTGATTTTCGAAAATTCCTCTCTGATTTTTCTTTCAATTTCTTTTTTTTTCTTCTTAAAACAGAACAAGACTTGACTGAAAAAGTGAAACTTAAGCCATTTTTTTCTATTCTAAACAAAAGTTAAAAAAACGGACTGAAGAAGAAGGAAACAAACAAAAAATTTAAAAAAAATGACGACTAAAACCTAGAAATTTAATTGACTGAATTTTTCTGAAAATTTTCTCCGATCTTTCTCCTATATTTTTTCTTCTATATTTTTTCTTCAACCTTGAAAAAGAAGACTTACCTCCTATATATAACCCTCGAAAATTCTCGAATCTTCTGCTCAAAATATCCGAAATCTTCCAATTTTTGAACAATGTTTGGGACAAATGGAAGGCGTGGATCAATTTACATCTATCCACGGCTCCCATTCATCCAACAATTGTCCTTTTGAATCCGAAATCGTGCTATTTTGAGGGAATATTCGTACTCTTCTGACAAATCTGTTGGGGATAAAGTGACGTGGAGGGGAGGTGACCATGTGGGTGAACTCGAAAACGAGTTGAGACGAGTTGAAAGAAGAAGATGAAGGAGCAGTGCACAAAGGCGCCGTATCTGATTTCTCTAGGTTTAGGGTCAAATGGGGAAAAAAATTATAAGAGGAGTTTTATATTAAGAGCAAATGGGCGGGTCATTTTGGTGGATTAGCCCGAATTGGGCTGGGGTGGTAGGGAGGTATTTGGGGCTCATTTTATTGGATTTAAGAGGGAAAATGTTCGGGCTAGATTTGAGGACATTAAAAATGGCCCAATTGCACCAAATGAAACTCTTTTTTTCCAATTCCTTTTAATTCTAATTCCCTTTCCTTTTCCGTTTCTTCTTCTTTTTTTAATTAAAAACCTAATAATTAAAATTTTCTAAATTATCTAAAAATGTGTAATTGAAGTAATTATCTAATTATAAAAATTATAAACATTACTTAAGTCTCTATTAAAAGTGAAAAATCAATAAACTAAAATTAAAGGCAAAAATGTAAAATGAGCTATTTTTTGTGATTTTCAAATTTTATAAAACAAATAATTACTGATTAATTCTAAAAGTGTAAAAATAAATTCTAAATGCAATGCATGATATTTTTGGTATTTTTCATGATTTAAATAAAAATTAAACGAGCAAGAAAAATGTAAAAATCTACAAAAATTCCTAAAAATGGCAAAAAATTAATAATCTTAGATTTTGTAGGAGTATTTCATGTATGGCAAAAATCACGTACTTACAGCTGCCCCTCTTTGCTCGGAAACACGAAGGGTTTTCGGGCAAAGATAAAATGAGCAATTACGAGAGATTTTTGCCCGTTTGAAACTCCATGAGAAGCATTTTTTTTTAAGGAGTCTGACCGAACCTTGCTTCAAAGGTTGCCTACATATCCTTGGCTATAAAGAAATCAGGTCAATGTAGTTTTGGAAGTTTTGGTAGCTGGGACTACCGGGAAGCTGCGATTTCACTGTTGTTTCTGCTTGCTGAGCTCCTTATTACACCAGAAATGGAAAGTAAAAAAAGCTAAACTAGCTACGCCTATCAACTACGAGTTAAAAGATTCCTATCTATAAATCTCTTGAGGCTTGATCTTGAGTCTTAGCTGGTTCTTGTTGTGGACTCCGATCTGAATCTTGGTGCTCGTCAGCTGCAGGTGTTGGTTCTTTCTTCAGCTTTGGGTCAAGGCGGGACATGCGAAGCTTGTGACTTCAATCATATCTTGGGCAGTCCGCATCTTTCTCCGCTTTAACCTTTTGAATCCACTTCTTTTGTTCTTTTCCTTCTTTTCTTTATTTTGGATTGAGATTCATTCTTTTGGTTGTCTCGAATCCTGTACCTCGAGGTGAAACCTGCTCAGACACCCAAAACAAACAAACGAACGAAATTTTCTGCCCCAGTTTTCACTGGGACAATTTCGTGAGTTATTTGCAACTAAAATCTAAACTATTTCTTCATTGAAAGCAATAAAAAAAATCAAGATTGTGTATCCTTGAGAATAGGGTATGAAGCCTAAATCGTGTAGATTGCTAGGTTATGCTGCAAAAATGACCGGGTTATGTCGGAAAAGAAAAGGGTCCTCGGATTATGCCGGGGAGGTCCACGGGTTATGCCGAGATGAAAGAAAAAGGTCCTTGGATTATGTCAGGGAGGTCCACGGGTTATGCCGGGATAAAGGAAAAAGGTCATTGGGTTATGCCAGGGAGGTCCACGGGTTATGCCAGGGAGGTCCATGGGTTATGCTGGGATAAAAGAAAAAAGGTCCTTGGGTTATGCCAGTGAGGTCCACGGGTTATGCCGGGAGAAAAGAAAAAGGTTCTCGGGTTATGCCGGGGGGGTCCACGGGTTATGCCGGGAGAAAAGAAAGGGGTCCTCGGGTTATGCCGTGGAGGTCCACGGGTTTTGCCGGGAGAAAAAAGAAAAAGGTCATCGGGTTATGCCGAGGAAGTCCACGAGTTATGCCGGGATAAAGGAAAAAGGTCCTTGAGTTATGCCAGGGAGGTCCACGGGTTATGCCGAGAGAAAAGAAAAAGGTCCTCGGGTTATGCCGAGGAGGTCCACGGGTTATGCCAGGAGAAAAGAAAAAGGTCCTCGGGTTATGTCGGGGAGGTCCACGGGTTATGCCGGGAGAAAAGAAAAAGGTCCTCGGGTTATGCCGGGGAGGTCCACGGGTTATGCCGGGATAAAAGGAAAAAAGGTCCTTGGGTTATGACGGGGATAATTAGGGAATGCGGCCTTATGTTGGAAAGATGGAACTAGAGATTGGAGGCCCTATGCTAACATGATTTTGATTTGATTTTTTTTTATTTATTTGAATAAAAATGCAGGAAAGAATTTGGAGGAGACTTCCTTTTCATACTGATTATTGCAGCAAAGCTATTTCTAGCCCTTATGCAGTTTCTTTTGGTTGTACCTGCTTCTTGCATGGTTGCTTTGGATTGCACTGTTTCCTGTTTTCAAAGAACAATTGTTAGTTTGAAACGGTGGTTGGTTTTGTGGCCTTAACGGTTTTGATCACTCGATCTCGACCTATCTTTTGGTGAGAACCTCTGCTGCTTGTTGGCCTTTCTGAAGATTGATCTCTTTCCTAACCGAGGGAATCAACTTTTCAAAAATTTATCGTGACGGCTCGCCCGTATTGGGCTTTGGTCCTTTCACTTTATTCTGCCTCTAGGGGATTTTGACTGGCTTCCTTTCATTTTCAATAACTTTGGGTTTCAGAGCATCGGCCATCATGGCCAGTCAGGGTCGACTTGATGCACTCGCTGAAGCTGGGTACTTTCTTTCGATTTGGCCTTTATTAAGCAGAACCCTGTAAAACCAATCTTGCCGTCTTTTCTTTGTATTAGTTTCAGAAATAGAGTTATACCGAAAGGGATTCAAGGGAAAGTAAAGGACAAGAAATGAATTTTAAAGGGAAGTGTCCCTTTCGAGGAGGAAAGAAGGACTTATCGGAGGTGCATACGGACTTCAATAGGCATGACATGCTTCTTAGACTGGATGTCTGATCTGCACAACCATTCAACTTCTAATAAACTCATTGCGACCCGTGTTCTGAAACCAAAAAACCTTGCCAGGACTCTTTCAATACCAATGGTGATGATGGATTCTCCTTTTTGATCAACGGCGCCTTTTGCAGGTTTTCACCAATCGACCTCTCTCATTTCTCTCTCACTGTCACCTTTTAGTGCTCTCTGCGAGTTTTCACTAACAAGACTCTCTCATTTTCGATTTCTCTACTCACCATCGCCTTACGGTGCCCGTAGGTTTTCACCAATAAGACTCTCTCATTTTATTTCTCTCATCTTGATTGCATCGGATCCAAACAACTACGTTCTCCGATTTGAAAAACCTTTTGCCAATTGATCGGAAGGACTTGAACCAGGTTTGGGTAAAAAGAACTTGGATCGAATTACAACTTTGGAACCGTTCGGGCGGGATCATCACCGAATCATTATAACATCTGCCCCAGTTTCACTTTTGGGGGAAACTGGATTTTTGTTTTGGTGTGATTGAACCCCAGGGAGAGGTTGCCTACGTATCCTTTCGGAATCAAGTCGAACGTAGTTCAGGAAACTTTTGTTTTGTTTTATTGTTTTTGTTTTCCTTTTTTTTCATTTCATTTTTCAATAACACTTTCCGGTTCCAAAGAGGGTAATCAAAGAAGAGTAACCAGCTCAAAGGGGTTTGCAAAGGGTAGACAGTGTTTGGGTAGTGAGAATGAAAGCCTTCGTCATCCCAATCGGACAATGTTGTCGCTGTAGAAAGACTAAACATAGTACGTTTTGACTGCATCCGCATTTATAGCTGCGTCGGGATCATTTCCTTCGATATCGCCCAGATACAATGCTCCTCTCGGCAATATCTTTCTGATGATGTATGGGCCTTTCCAATTAGGAGCAAATTTTCCTTTTACTTCCTGGTGATGGGGAAGAATACGCCTTAAACAAGTTGCCCCACTACAAAATTTCTAGGTCGCACTTTCTTGTTGTAGGCACGGGCCATTCTTTGTTGGTACAACTGCCCGTGGCAGACCACGGTCATTCGCTTTTCATCGATCAAGGTTAACTGTTCCAGACGGGTTTTAACGCACTCACTGTCTTCAATTTCAGCTTCAACAATGATCCGGAGAGAGGGGATTTCAACCTTTGCGAGTATTACGGCTTCAGTGCCATAAACCAAAAGATACGGGGTGGCTCCGATTGATGTGCGCACAGTAGTGCGATATCCCAACAATGCAAACGGCAACTTTTCATGCCACTGCCTGGAACTTTGAATCATCTTTCTCAAAATCTTTTTGATGTTTTTGTTTGCTGCTTCGACGACACCATTGGCTTTGGTCCAATAAGGAGTAGAGTTTCGGTACATTATCTTGAATTGCTCACATATCTCTCCCATCAAATGACTATTCAAGTTTGCAGCATTGTCTGTGATAATAGTTGCAGGAATGCCAAAATTGCAGATAAGATTGGAGTTCACGAAATCTACCACAACTTTCTTGGTGACGGATTTGAAAGTGATGGCTTCAACCCATTTCGTGAAATAATCAATGGCAACTAGTATGAATCTGTGCCCATTTGAGGCTTTCGGCTTAATTGACCCAATAACGTCCATACCCCAAGCAACAAACGGCCAAGGTGCTGACATGGGATGCAGTTCTGTGGGAGGTTCATGGATCAAATCACCGTGTACCTGACACTGATGACACTTCTGGACAAAGCTGAAACAATCCTTTTCCATGGTTATCCAGTAATAACCCGCTAGAAGGATTTTCTTTGCTAAAACATACCCGTTCATGTGGGGTCCGCATACTCCCGCGTGTACCTCATGCATTATTCTTCCAGCCTCTTCAGCGTCAACACATCTTAACAAGTTGAGGTCTGGAGTTCTCTTATACAAGACATCACCACTCCAAAAGAAACCTCTAGCATGCCGCCTAATGGTTCTTTTCTGGTCCCCACTGGCTTGCTCGCGGTATTCTTGTGTTTTCAAAAACCTTTTGATGTCATGGTACCATGGTTGGGTATTTGGTGCTGCTTCAACCGTATTACAATAACCATGTCTTTCCCGGATTTGAATTTCCAAGGGATTAATGTAGGCATTGCCTGGGTATGGCAGCATTGAGGCTAAAGTGGCAAGTGCATTAGCTAATTCATTGTGGCAGCGAGGAATGTACCTAAACTCTATTGACTTGAATCGCCTGCCAAGTTCTTCCACATGTTGCCTATAAGGAATAAGCTTGACGTCTCGGGTTTCCCATTCTCCTTGAGCTTGTCGGATAATCAAATCTGAGTCTCCCATGATTAACAGTTTTTCGAACTCTTGGTCGATTGCCATGTTCATACCCATAATGCAAGCTTCGTACTCGGCAGTGTTGTTTGTGCAGAAAAACCGAAGCCTAGCTATGGCCGGGTAATGTTGACCGGTGGGTGAGATCAAAATTGCCCCAATTCCAACACCTTTTGCGTTTACTACTCCATCGAAGAACATTTTCCAAGCATTGATGTCTTCGGATATTGCCTCAACTGAGTTTACCTCTTCATCCGGGAAGTAAGCATTCAAAGGTTGGTATTCATCATCGACCGGATTTTCAGCCAAATGATCTGCTAATGCCTGGGCTTTCATTGTCGTACGAGTGACGTATACTATTAGCAGGATCTGCCATTTTGCTAGCCTCCCAGTAGGCATTGGTTTCTGGAATATGTACTTTAAAGGGTCTAACCTGGTAATGAGGTAGGTGGTATATGCCAACAGGTAATGCCTCAGCTTCTGAGCAACCCAAGTTAAAGCGCAGCAAGTTCTTTCCAACAAGGTATATTTGGCCTCGTAGCTTGTGAACTTTTTGCTCAAATAGTAGATTGCATGTTCCTTCCTCCTGGTCACATCATGTTGTCCGAGGACACATCCGAAAGAATTCTCCAAGACTGTCAGATATAAGAAAAGAGGCCTTCCTGGTTCAAGAGGGACCAGTACTGGCGGGTTTGACAAGTATTCTTTGATTTTGTTAAAAGCTTCTTCGCACTCGCCTGTCCATTTAATTGCTTCGTCTTTCTTTAACAGCTTGAAAATGGATTCACATGTGGATGCCAACTGGGCAATGAATCGGCTGATGTAGTACAATCTTCCGAGAAAACACATAACATCTTTTTTGGTTTTTGGAGGAGACACATCTCGAATGGACTTTATCTTGGTTGGGTCTAACTCGATTCCCCTCCGACTGACTATGAATCCCAAAAGTTTGCTAGATGGAACTCCGAATGCACATTTGGTTGGATTCAGCTTCAGATCATATCTACGCAGTCGCTCAAAGACTTTACTTAAATCCCGTACATGGTCATCTTGAGTCCTGGACTTGATGATCACGTTGTCCACATACACCTCTATCTCTTGGTGCATCATATCATGGAAAATGGTGGTCATAGCTCTCATTTAGGTTTCCCCGGTATTCTTCAGACCAAAAGGCATGACCCTATAGCAATAGGTTCCCCAAGGTGTGGTAAATGTTGTCTTCTCTGCATCTTCTTCATCCATTAGGACTTGATGATACCCAGCATAACAATCCACAAAAGACTGTATCTCATGTTTGGCACAGTTGTCAACGAGGATGTGGATGTTTGGAAAAGGGAAATTATCCTTAGGACTTGCTTTGTTCAGATCCCTGTAATCTACACACACTCGAGTTTTCCCGTCTTTCTTTGGTACTGGAACTACATTGTCTAACCAAGTGGTATATCGAACCACTCAGATCACCCCCACTTTCAACTGTTTTGTGACCTCTTCTTTAATCTTGTCACTGATATCAGTTTTAAACTTTCTTTGTTTTTGCTGAACAGGGGGATAATCGGGGTAAATTGGCAACTTATGAACCACCAAATCAACACTGAGTCCTGGAATATCGTCATATGACCAAGAAAACACATCTTTGAACTCAAACAAAAGTTGGACCAAAGCATCCCTAGTTATTTCATTTGCATGAATGCTTATCATGGTCTCTTGGACCTCTTCTGAATTACCCAAATTTACCGGCTCAGTATCATTTAAGTTTGGCTTAGTTTTATTCTCAAATTTCTCCAATTTTCGATTTATTTCCCTAAAAGCCTCTTCTTCATCATAATCTGGTTATTGGTTCATTATTTTACAGTTGGACAGCGTGTTTGGATCTGGGCATGAAGTCCCCAAGCATGTCATATTATTTACAGCCGCATTATTAGAACTGACGGAAGAAATAAAGAGAAAATAAAAAAATCAGAAGGAATAAAGAAAGATGAATGATGAAATATTGATTTCATTTCATTGAATTTGAAGATAATAGGGTTTACAATAGAAATTAAAAGACGGAAACTAAAGAAAACATCCGAGTTACACCCTGAATAACTCGTAATGCAGAAAAAATGGCAGGACAAGTCTACCGGGACTCCCGCCTGATTGGGAATGGCGTAGCCTTCCAATTCTGCAGTTTGGCATTAGGTCCCATATACAGCACTTCAGTGGTGCTTGAGCCTTCCCCTGGCTGGACCATGTGGGTTTCATATAGTATCTTCCTCATTGCCCCACAGATCTCTTAAATCTCTTCGGTCGTAAAGGCCTCATCTTCCTTTTCCTCATTGTATTTTGGCTTGACAAATGTTCTGTACAGATGCGACACCGGCTGAGGCAAGACCCAACCATCATTCTTTCTATCAACTGCCCATCTTATATCAGCTGGAGTGGGTCGGAAGCCTACCCCAGAGAACATTTCACTGGCAGACAGGGTGATAGGTTCAGCTATTCCTTGCAATGATTTCCCAAGCCCCTTCCCAAGTTTGTAGCCATGCCTGATCATTTCTTTGGCCACCATGATTGATGCATTAGAAAGGAAGGGTTGGGGGCAAGGGTTTCCTTCTTCGCACTGGTCTACGACCATGATTTCAAAGGCCTGATAGACTATGTGCTCACTCCCATCTATTGCTTCAAGACATGGGACTGATGGGTCCCGATAAATTGATTGCTCATCTTCCCCGTGGACCACAATCTCTTGATCCTCATGCTCGAACTTAACCATCTGGTGGAGAGTAGAGGGTACAGCCCCCGTTGCATGAATCCACGGCCTCCCCAAAAGAAAGTTGTAGGATGTGTCCATGTCTAGAACCTGGAAGGTTACTTCAAAGTCTACTGGGCCGATAATCAGAATTAGATCAATCTCTCCAATTGTGTCCCTTTTGATACCATCAAAGGCACGTACACAGACATTGTTGGGTCAGATTCTTTCGGTACCGATTTCCATACGCTGCAGAGTTGAGAGTGGGCAAATGTCTACCCCAAAGCCTCCGTCCAACATAACCCTTTTCATGTAGTACCCTTCGCAACTGTCAGGTGCAGGGCTTTGATATGTGCGACCCCTTCTGGGGGAAAGTCATTTCTGCTGAAGGAGATTTGGTTGATTGCAAAAAATCTTTCTGCCATTCTCTCCAACTGCTCTACAGAACATATGCTTCGTTAAGGGTCTTGATCAATATCTTTTGATATTCAGTGGAGTTCATCAACAGAGATAGCAAGGAGACTTGTGTGGGAGATTTTCAAAGATGGTCGATCACCTCATAATCTGTCATTTTCATCTTTTAAAAGAAGGCATCCGCTTCTTCGGCACTCACGGGTTTCTTAGATAGGAAGCGCTTTCTAGTGGCGTTGTTCACTTTTTCCAAATTGAAATACTTTTCAACTGGGTTATTTTCTTTAACTTCCCCTGAGATTTCTTTACCCTTATTGGTCACCACCGATTTGTTGTAATTCTATGGCACACCTGCAGGATCTGTCATGGGCTTCTATGGCGCGCGACCAATAACTACGGGCTCACTCAGCCTTGGTGGATTAATTGGCCCCCGCATCACATAATCTCCCTTGGGCACATATATTTGGGTTGTCTTGTTCAGTTCGAATCTCCTGGGAGGACTCAAAGTCATCTGCTTTTCTTTGAAGCCTCGAGGGACATAGAGAACGGCATCTTTAAGAGGCGTTGCCCCAGTTTCAACTTCAATTTTCTTCTCTGACATTGGAGGGGTAGTTTTTTTCTTTTTCTCCACTTTGTCTTGCTTCGGGGTAGCTTTTGATTTCTTTTCTACATCAGTGATGGCAATGATGGCCTTCAACGCTAGGTCAAATTCCTTATCCTCACAAATCATTCTGATTACTGGCCCGTTGTTGTGGGCTGGCAGTGGGTTGTTAGTCACATTAGGAATATCTTCATCCCTTAGCACTATCTTCCTATGTTCTATCAAATCTTCCACAACTCTTTTCAAAGTCCAACAATTTTCTGTATCATGCCCCTCATCCCCTAAGTGATAAGCGCATCGGGTGCCACGTTGGTAAGAGGGTGATTCTGGGTTTTGCCTATTCAGGGGTACGAGCTGCAACAAACCTATTTGGACCAATTTTGGGAATAGGCTAGAATAAGACTCACCAATTGGAGTGAAGTTTGATTTCTTTGGTGGCTCCCGGGCACGGAAGTTGTTTTGTGGAGGTCGGAGATTGTAGTGGGCCTCGTAAGGAGGCTGGTTTCTGGGAAATAGAGCTTGGTTCCGATTGGCTTGTTGTTGTGGTCGGACATAAGGCTGAGCATTCATGACCGGGTATGGCTGAGGAGCATAGGCCACATCTTGGTGGGGGTAATAGTGCTGTGGGGTTCTTTTTGAGAAAAGGGATCTGGGAGTACGGTGTTTTCTTGCAACCGATGTTGCCATGGATGTTTCTTCCTTTTTCTTGCCCTTTATTACTCCTCCAGATCCACCTTGAATGGCTTGGGAGGTGGCTCTGATAGCAGATTGGCTTATAATTTGACCCGTTTTCAACCATTTCACCAATCTTGATGGCTTCAGCGAACGGTTTGCCCATTGCGGACATCATATTTTGGAAGTAGTCAGCTTCCTGAGCTTGGAGAAAAACTGTGACCATTTCAACCTCATCCATCAGAGGCTTTACCTTGGAGGCCTGCTCACGCCACTTAACTGCTTACTCTCGGAAGCTCTCCGAGGATTTCTTCTTCAGGTTTGTCAATGAGTTCCGATCTGGAGCAATATCAATGTTGTACTGGAATTGCCTGACGAAATCTCTAGCAAGATCATACCAGATGTGCCAGCGGGATATATCTTGGTCCATGTACCACTCAAATGCGATGCCCACCAGACTTTCTCCGAAATAGGCCATGAGGAGTTCTTCCTTTCCACCGGCTCCTCACAGCTGGTTGCAATACCTCTTGAGATGAGCAATAGGATCGTCGTGCCCATCATACTTCTCAGATTATGGGGTTTTGAATCCCAATGGTAGATGCACATGAGGGAACATACTTAAGTCGGCATAGGACTCACTTTTCTGTCCACTCAAACCTTGTATGCTTTTGAGACTTTGTTCCATACTCCTCATCTTTCTTGCAATCTCTTCTTGCTCAGGAGTTTTGGTGGTCTTTTCTTGTCCTGAGATGAACTCATACCGAGGTGGTTGAGAGTAAGTATAGGTGGGAAACTGTGCAGGTTCCAATGGGAAAGATGATGTTTGAAAGGTGAAGGATGATGGGTCAAAGCTGGGCATGGGCAGTGTAGGCTGTGTAGTAGCTAAGCATGGAGGAGCAGTGAAAATATTTGAAGCCGTTCCTGAAGCTAACACCTGGGGGCGAACCTAAAAGTTGTTCCAACAAAGTGGGCCGAGATGGTAGGATGTTCGAGTGGGGTATTGGGGTGACTGATCGGGATATTGGAGGTTCCACCTACCCTAGGGAAAAGCTCGGGAAATCCGGGGATTACACTTGGTGGCTCTCTTCCGTTTGACCAGGCATCCCACATTTCCATCATGAGGAGACGCAGTAACCTGTTTTCTTTGGCAGCTGCTGATTTTGAAGTCAGGATACCTGAGATCGGACTCACATCCGTGATAGGAACTGTTGGCAGAGTGATTTCTGAAGACATTTCAACGCTACCTTTCGACCTCGTGAAGTATGGATGCGAAGCCAGACTACCACAAAACCAACCACCTTACTATAGAACCCTGGACTTGATAGTAGACAACCAACTGGTTAGTTTGAAACAAATAACACATAAGAAATCGCGCGTTGGGGTGTGATGCACCTATACAGTTAAACGTGTTTCTACATGTTTCGCAACGGTTGCATGTTTCATCCCGGTTTTGCTTATTTTCCGCAATTTTCTCTTCTTGCCTCATCTGGTATTCCTTATTTTCCTCTCTTCTCTTTCCTTTCTCTCCTTTTTTTGTTTTTTTTTTTGACTCTCTTTTCTTTCTTTCTTTTTTTGGTTTTTCTTTTGGATCTTTCCTCTCTTATTAAAATTGTTTAGAAAAATCATGACTGGATCCGATAAGGATTGCCTACGTATCACGACGTCGTGTGGATCAGATCATAACGTAGTTCAAGAAGTAAATGCGAAAAAGAAAAGAACAATTTTTGTGGGTTTTCAAATTTTCATTAATACAACTTTACTGAATTACAAAAGACTCAAAACATACCTTTTCTAGGACTTTAAGACTCAGGACATGCCTTTTCTTAGGAATTGAAAACAGACTCGAAATATGAAAAATACAGACTCGGAAAAAGGAAGAAAATACAATCAAGAAAACATCAGTGCCTCCAACCCTGCTTTAGAAACACCGACCGGTCTTGCAGCGGGCCTACTTGCCATGTCATCTTGGAGCAGATAGAGTTCTTCCATTATCTGACGGACGAATATCATTACAGTGGCGAAAAACATAGATCATGTCATGTCCTCACATGCACTGCATTTCATTGTGATGTAGTCAGCAATCCTTCGAACCCTCTCTCTTATGTTGCCATTCTCTTGCAACAAACGGCCAATCTAACGGGATCTAGCCTCTAAGACTTGGGTGGCAGCGTGATTTTGCTCTTGCAAGTGCTGTAAGTCCTCTTCCAGCCGTGCCATTAAGGCGTAACAATGTTCTCTCTCGGCCTTACAATTTTTGGCTTGTTTAACCATTTCACCTTCGAGGTTGCCAATCGCCCTTTCCCAACCTGTGACCCCTCTTTCATATCTTTCTTTCATCTGTTGAACGAAAGTTGCACGCCCTTCGGTATTTTTAGCCGACCTTGTTCGTGCTTTTGCTAGTTCAGACTCAGCTTTATGTAGGTCACCTTCATAGTCACGCACCTTTTAAGTAAGGTTATAAATGAGCCTTTCATCTTTCCTACTTCGGCCCGGATTCTCGGCTGCTATTTTCAGTAGTCGAACCTAGGCCCTGAGAGCTTCATTTTCTCGAACCAATCTTCTCCTCTCACCCTCGGCCTCTTGTGCCTGTAAATCATTGTTGAAGGTGACATTTCTCAACTTTTCTCGCAGATCATGGATGGTGGCCTGATATTCCTTTTTCCTTTCCTCCCAGGCTAACCTTTCCTGAATTTTGTCATCAAAAGCTTGAACATGGGGCCTTTTGGCGGGCCTCACATGTTCAGGCTCGGGCTCCGGCTCATTGTACACATAAAAACTCTTTTCGAACCAAGCAACATAATTGGGATCAACTTCGCCCTTAGCTGGGTCTGGCACTTGGGTGTTACTTTTTAGATACCGACAACAATTCCAGTCTCTTTGAACTAAAGCCTCGGGTATCGTTGCTTTTGGGTGTAGTTCAATGACTTGATTACTTAGGTCTGCCTCTTCGGGTATCACCTGATATCTTCCCAGTTGTCTCAGAACTCTTTGTGGTGCATATGGTTGTATACTCCTTGCTCCCATCATCATTAAGTAGCCCTTTGAAGCGGTCATGTATATGACTTCTGTCATTGGGAGCCATCCTATGGTCCATTCAATTTGATCTGCTCTCAATTTTCTCAAATAGGAAACCCATGCTTCAAACCCATCCGGTGATTTGTAATCTTCCACCATTTCCTCATACTTTTTGATGAAATTATTCCCGTCTGAAGCATATCTCATGAACTTAGGGTGACGGCGAAGGTGTTCGATCATCCACATTTGAAGAAGAATATTGCAGCCTTCGAAGAATTGACCCCCAGATTTGCACAATGTTAATGCCCGGTAGATGTCTGCCAGCACTAATAGGACAATTGTGTGATCTTTTTTGTCGATGAGGACCTATGCGATTCTGGCCATACGAAGGTCTATTGTACCCTCAGAATTCGGGAATACCATGATTCCCAGAAATGCCACGATAAAAGCAAACCGACGATGAATTTGCCATATGTTCTTGTCTTGTTTGTTACTTAATCCTTTTTCATGTGTTTCAAACCCGGCTGAGTGCCCAAACCTGAAATACAGGAAATAGAACGAACTCCCTTTATTTGCGCGGTTCTTGCTCATTTGTTTGCTGATTTTCAAAAGATCGAAGAATTTGTGTACTGAGGGAGCCCTGGGGAATATAAGTTGCTGCTTTCTTAACTCTTGGCCGAAATTGATGTACCCGGCTATTTCTTCCAGAGTGGGCATGAGTTTGAAATCCGAGAAACGGAACACATTGTGAACGGGATCCCAAAAGGTCACCAAAGCCTTAATTAAATCCTCCTGTGGTTTGATGTTCATGATGTCTACCAGGGAACCCAAATGCTCTTTTACCCAAAGTTGGCCATCTTCATCTAAATCAACCCACCACTTACGTAGCTGCATCCAAGCCCTTTCTATGACAGATTGTGATGATTCCTGGACGGTATTCATTTGTACCTGTGGAGGGTTAAGGTTAGGGTTGACTCTTGTGGACTCTTTTTGCAAAACAAGTTTTCTAAAAAAAATCAGCGGACAGGGACCCCATTTATTGCTATATTAGCAAAATGGTTGTTTTTGCAAACGTGGCCCCTTCACAATTCCAAATGAATTTTGAGTCCGGGGTAAGTATTTTAAATGAAAAAGACACCTTTTAAACATACTTTCATGTTTCTCCCGATAATAGCCTTTTGACAATTGGAATGTAGTCTAAGGCTATTCCAGTAAGAAATAACTCAAAAACAAACCGAAGTTAGGTCAGCTTTATTGTTTTAACTAAAGCCCTGAAACACCTTTTATTTTATTATTTGGTAAAACTGAGGCCGAACCTTATGTGGGTTGCCTACGTATCCCACATCCGGTGGGAATCAGACCTGCGTAGTTTGGGCAGTTTTGTCATAAAATCATTCTTTTTGAAATACATTTTTGTTAAAAAATTCGGCAGAGTTTCGAGATATTTTCAAATACCGGGATTTTTTAGAAACCGAGTTAATTTTTTGTCCTACCTCACTCTTAGTTTTTCTCTTTATTAACCGGTCAACATGCAAGCCGAACAAATAAATATTCACATAGCACGTAGAATGCATCAGGATGGTCTTTATTTTGGGTACACCTGTCCTAGACGGACCCAACCCCTGTGTTGAGCCCCCAAGGTCAAATGCACGTGATGAAAATAATCGTTCCTACTAGGGATCCGGCATGAGGTTACGTTATTCTAAGTTTAAAACCTGGGGTTTGTGGTCTAGACTTGGGTTACCCGAGCGGACAACTGGAGTCGAGGAAGTGGCAACGTACCGGGGGCACGAAAGTCTGCCCGGCCTTGTTGCTTGACCAGCCCCGTCTTATTTGGAATAATTTCTACAGAAAAAGCGGGTCACGCGAACGTGTGCACCATTTTCAGAAGACTCAGATGGGTGGCGTAAGAAGACATTTAAATACAGTTCAAGTAATATCAAAGCGGTAAATGACAATTAGCATATTAAGTCAACAAAATACAGTAATATCAACAATAAAGCCAACTAAAAATCGCATTAACAAGCTCGAATTCTTGAACCCTGAACCAAAGATTCTGGGTTTGATCCCCAGTAGAGTCGCCAGAGCTGTCACATATCCTTTTTACACCCCGCGAGGGTATATAAGGTAGTTTTTCCACTTTAAGTGACATTATTCGAAATGGGATTATTTATTTAAATTTTTAGAGTCGCTACTTGGGATAATTTATTATGGTGTCCCAAGTCACCGGTTAATTTTAAAATCCCAAATCGAGGAATTTTTCGACTTTATTTAAAAGTCTGCGAACCAGAAATTCTAAGTAAGGAATTCTGTTAACCCGAGAGAAAATGTTAGGCATTCCCGGGTTCCGTAGTTTTAGCACGGTCGCTTAGCAATTTATACTTGGTTTAATTGTTTAATTACTCATTTTTAAGACCTATGTGCAATTATCTTCTTACCGTTTTTAAACCACTTGATTATTCGCAATTAAAGAATTGAGTTACGCATACGTATACTCTTTTCTTTGGCGCGTCAAAAATCATTTCACGTGAACTTGTCCATAATTAACAACGCTTTGTTTATTTTTACTAAGAAACGTTTAGTTGAAGTTGCGCGAACACATCCCTCGAGTTACTTTTTAGATTTAAATTTGCAATTATATTACGCGAATGTATACATAATCGCAATACTAATCTAAATCAGGCCTAAAGCAGACAACGGGTGTTTAAGAATTATATATTTTCTATACTAATTTGAAACTATTGTGAGGTTGTAGATTGTTGACCATGTGTCGTAAGCCAAACTTGATAAACACAACTTTCTAGGTATTGTGCCTACCATATTGCAAAGGTGATTACATTATATCCTTGAAACGTAGAAGCAGACAAAATTATCTTTAACAAATTAAGTGCCTAAAGAATCAAATTTTATCGACACGAGTAATGGTTTTTTTTTAAGAAAGAAGGCAAATAGAAAACAAAGAAAATATTGGTTGCACTCTTGAATAAACACTGGCATTTATTTGCAAGACTAATTCGAACCCAAACTCAAATTAAAAATTAACTATGACTGACTACTCAACTCAGAAAGCTCAAATAACTACTCTGTTAATTACGCTTCATTTTTTTTTACTTTTTAGTTTTCATATAAACAATTTTTTAAACATATAGTTGTCTGAAGAGAATCTGAATAAACAAATAATATCATAGACCACAAGGACGTTCATAGGGGTGACATATCCAGGATATCTCAAACCTCCATCATAACTAGAACAAAGATTTCACGACATTTTTTAGTGACAATTGGTCTCTATTTATCACCGATCACTTTCCTTTCAAAAATGTTTTCATATTCAAAAATTATTACTGCCTAGAACACAATGGGATCCAAGTCACAAAATACACCATAGGCATTTACATAGATATCCAAAGTCTCGGAAATAAAATATAGTTGTTTTCTCCGGCACGTAGGACTTTATAAAAATTTAAGGGTTGAAGAGTTTCTGGATTGTCTTAAACGTTAAACAAACTCAGAAAATTCGCTAATACATCAAAAAAAATCGAACAAAAAATCGGTCTATATCCAAAATTGTCAAGGACCAAAGCTTTGCTAATTGAAAGACAACACATTACAGCCTTATGATAAATTTACAACAAGAAAATAGCAAATACATCAAATCTGGGAAGAGAAAATACCTTGAACTGCAGAAATTGAGATATAGCCAACCCAAATAAATGCAGAAACAACTACGGTTGGAGGACGGAAACTCAGCGACGAAGAAGACAATAGGAAAACAACGCATCAGCGGACAACAAACAGCAATTCACGGCTTTGAGAACCAGAAATAACTTCAATCCAACTCCATTTTTAAGAACCGAAAATCAAAAGAAAATGCTGAAAATTTTTCTCGTACTTTTCTTTGATTTCTTTTAAGTGAAGTAAAAATCGGACAAAAATCAAACTCAGACTATTATACTTTTTTTTTGGTTTTTCTGAATGAAAAAAAAAGTGAAAAAAAAAATCGAAGAAACCCTCTGATTTTCGAAAATTCCTCTCTGATTTTTCTTTCAATTTCTTTTTTTTCTTCTTAAAACAAAACAAGACTTGACTGAAAAAGTGAAACTTAAGCCATTTTTTTTCTATTCTAAACAAAAGTTAAAAAAAACGGACTGAAGAAGAAGGAAACAAACAAAAAAATTGAAAGAAAATGACGACTAAAACCTAGAAATTTAATAGACTGAATTTTTCTGAAAATTTTCTCCGATCTTTCTCCTATATTTTTTCTTCTATATTTTTTCTTCAACCTTGAAAAAGAAGACTTACCTCTTATATATAACCCTCGAAAATTCTCGAATCTTCTGCTCAAAATATCCAAAATCTTCCGATTTTTGAACAATTTTTGGGACAAATGGAAGGCGTGGATCAATTTACATCTATCCACGGCTCCCATTCATCCAACAATTATCCTTTTGAATCCGAAATCGTGCTATTTTGAGGGAATATTCGTACTCTTCTGACAAATCCGTTGGGGATAAAGGTGACGTGGAGGGGAGGGGACCATGTGGGTGAACTCGGAAATGAGTTGACACGAGTTGAAAGAAGAAGATGAAGGAGCAGTGCACAAAGGCGCTGCATCTGGTTTCTCTAGGTTTAGGGTTAAATGGGGAAAAATATTATAAGAGGGGTTTTATATTAAGAGCAAATGGGCGGGTCGTTTTGGCGGGTTAGCCCGAATTGGGCTGGGGCGGTAGGGAGGTATTTAGGGCTCGTTTTATTGGATTTAAGAGGGAAAATGTTCGGGCCAGATTTGAGGACATTAAAAATGGCCCAATTGCACCAAATGAAACTCTTTTTTTCCAATTCCTTTTAATTCTAATTCCCTTTCCTTTTCCTTTTCTTATTCCTTTTTTTTAATTAAAAACCTAATAATTAAAAATTCCTAAATTATCTAAA